>NC_064854.1:6614622-6892932 GCF_024139225.1 Suncus etruscus
TTAGGCAGGAGGTGACAAGCTGGGGAGGGCAGGGGGAAAAAAAATAAAGTGAGGCCTTTCGGAAATGGTTTCAAATTAGGGCTCTGTTCCTAATAGACTATTTTACAAACTGCGTGTCTCCTCTATGCTTCCGAGAGCTCTGGACGTCTATTAGCCAGCATGAGTAAGCACTTGGTTCAGGTGAGGCGCTGGGCGGCTGGGCACAGAGCGGGAAATGGACAATTAGTGTGTTGATTTCCAGCCACACAAACAGTGGGACTGGAATGTTCCGGCCAAAAAGGGAAGGGAAGAGGAAAGAAATGGGGGGTACGGGGGAGGATGGGAGGAGAGGGGAGGAGGAGATGGGAGGGAGGGAGGGAGGGAGGGAGGGAGGGAGGCAGCTGGCAGTGTCCTTTGTGGTATTCATGCCCGGAGCACCAAGCCTGGCTCTATTTAGACTCTTAAAATCCAGGGGCTTGTTCATGCTGCAAAGCCCCTTCAGTCCCTGTGAATGAAGACCACCACACACCCCCAGGTCCCCAGCTTCATACAGGACACTGCCCAGTTGTATGGGGCTACTCATACCCATGGAGGTACCAGGGAAGTGTCTGGTCTAGTCCCTGCCATGAGTACGGAGGGGCTCCATGGGCAACTTTTCCCAAAACCAATGAAAAAAGCATGACCTACCCATGATGGCTTTGGGGCACAGAGAGAATAACCCAGCCTCAGCTACTGCCCACCAGGGACAGATCTGGTGACCCATGGGTCTTTCTTGGGTCTGTAACAGGTAGCTGGCCATGCAAGGGCAAAAGGTATCACCCTCTCTGGAGTTTGGGAAGACAATGTTTGGCCTGGCTACTGCTTCTGGCCTCTAGACAGTGCAGTGGTGTAGAGGAGCTCCTAATTTGATGCTTTCTTTTTTAGAGATGGGTGCAGCTCTCAGCTGAAAATTATATGATGGGGGAACAGGATAGAGTGTGGAGGGGAGGGCGTGCCCCAGAGCAATGGGGCTCTGGCTTGGATCCAGCATGGCTGAAGGATGATAGTGGATCCAACCAGGTATGTGTTTATGGGTGCGAGCGAGGCATCCATATGGTCTGTCTGCCTCAGTCAAGACACGCTCAGTGTTGAGGTGCCAGATGTGAGATGGGGTGTTGGATTACTGGTTCCATTCTAATCAATATTCATACTCCACCCTAGGTGTGATCTGGTGATCGGACTGTTGGATTATTCTCTACTTGGTATTCCTCTTCCACTCTAGGGTAGGGCCTGATCCTTGTGAATCAAAGCAGGGGTCTGAGAAAGACAGGTGCTCATTCTTCGGTCTTCCTCCACTAAGCTGCTTTCCTTCTTAGAAGCAGAAGGCTTGTGTGGTGGGATTCCTGGATTGAGAGTTGGATTTCCTGCACCTGTTCTTGTACCTCTTCCCTGTGTGGATTATTTCCTGCGTCAACGTTTGTTTCCAGACCCGCATCTCACCAGGTCCTCATTTTAGAGCCTGGGGCTCCACTTAGAGTGGACTGTCCTTCAGTCTGGCCCGCTGAACAGCAATAACCAAGTCATGTCCTCTATGGGGAGGCCAAGTGGGGACAATTTTCCTCCTCAACTCCATATGGAGATTCAGAGGCCCTAAAGGTTAAAGGACCTGGTTCAAGGTCACACAAGAAGTTCCCTGGTGGTAGAGCCAGGAGGAAATGCCTGTTAGGTTCCCTACTTGAAAGACTAAAATCCTGGGGAACCAGACAGACAGTCGAGTCTGCCTTGAGTGCACTTGGTCCAGCACCATAGTAGGGGTCACAGATGGGCCCCTGAAGGATCCTGAACATCCCCAAATGGGCTCCAACAAGCAAAAAGTAAGAACAGCAAGGGGGACAAAGGCTGAGATGTGGGGGCAGAAGATGACCTGCAGCCCACCATGGTCCCCACTCTGGACTCAGCATCACTCTTCAGAGGCCAATGACCAGAAAGGGACATTTCCACCCTCTGCTTATTGGACAGACATAAAGAGTCTGCAGCTGACCTTTTCCTCCCCAATTCACCCCCTTTCAAAGCTGCCCATTTCCACATCAGGATATTTTTTTGTTGTTTTTCGTTTTGTTTTGTTTTGTTTTGTTTTTCAGCCATACCTGGCGTTGCTCAGGGGTTACTCCTGGCTGTCTGCTCAGAAATAGCTCCTGGCAGGCACGGGGGACCATAAGGGACACCAGGATTCAAACCAACCACCTTTGGTCCTGGATCGGCTGCTTGCAAGGCAAACACCGCTGTGCTATCTCTCCGGGCCCACATCAGGATATTCTTGGGAGTGTAGCTCAGTCAGTACCAGCTCTGATGGAAATCGTAGACTGCCCGGGGCTCTCCAAGTGGCACTCTCAGGAGGCGGGCAGACAGCAACTCAGTTTCAGTCCCCTCCTTGAGGCCTCTCCTTCCTCCCTCTATGACTCAGTTTCCCCAGGCACAACATCAAGTTGACGAGGCTGCTTTATTCCTGAATGCAGGGGAAGAATCCTGAGAGAATGACCAGGGAGCTGACCACTGTACAGGCTGGCCAGACAGGTCACTTCCCCCCACCGTGGCCATGCAAAACCATTTTCCAAGATGCTCCACACATTTTCACTGTGATCTCGGAAGCAGCAGAAGGACCAGTGTGATCCCTGTTAGCAGGGAAATGGCAAGGAGGAGAGAGCCAGAGTGAAGAACCCAGCTGGGCCTCCAAAGCCTGAATCTATCTATCTATCTATCTATCTATCTATCTATCTATCTATCTATCTATCTATCTATCTATCTATCTATCTATCTATCTATCTATCTATCTATCTATCTATCTATCTTTCCTTTCTTTCTTTCCTTTCTTTCTTTCTTTCTTTCTTTCTTTCTTTCTTTCTTTCTTTCTTTCTTTCTTTCTTTCTTTCTTTCTTTCTTTCTTTCTTTCTTTCTTTCTTTCTTTCTTTCTTTCTTTCTTTCTTTCTTTCTTTCTTTCTTTCTTTCTTTCTTTCTTTCTTTCTTTCTTTCTCTCTCTTTCGGTTTTTGGGTCACCCCGGTAGAGCTCAGGGGTTACTCCTGGCTTTACACTCAGAAATCGCTCCTGACAGGCTTGGGGGACCATATGAGATGCCGGGATTCAAATCACAGTCCTTCTGCATGCAAAGCAAAAACCTTACCTCCATGTGAATTTCTTTTCTTTCCTTTTTCTTTTACATTTGTTTGTTTGTTTGTTTGGGGTCCACACCCAGCAGCACTCAGGAGTTACTCCTGGCTCTGCATTCAGAAAGGGCTCCTGGCAGGCTCAGGGCACCATGTGGGATGTCAGGAATCGAACTGGGATCCATCCTGGGTCAGCAGCATGCAAGGTAAACACCTTACTATGGTGCTATCTCTCTGGCCTATTTTTCTATTTTAAAATTTATTTTATTTTTAAAATGTTATTACTTTATTTAAACACCATGTTTACAAGCTTGTTCATAATACAGTTGTTTTCTTTTTTCACAATTGTAAACTTGTTTATGATTGAGTTCCAATCATACAATGCCCAACACCCTTCACCAGTGCACATTTCCCATCATCAGTATCCCCATTTTCCTTTCCACTCTCCCCCTGCCTGTGTCTAGAACAGACATTTCCTTCTCTGTCTCTGTCTGTCTGTCTGTCTGTCTGTCTGTCTGTCTGTCTGTCTGTCTGTCTGTCTGTCTGTCTGTCTGTCTCTGTCTCTCGCTCTTCCTTTTTTTCCCCTTTTAGACTCCGTGGTTTGCAATAATGTTACAGAAGGGGTACTTATTGCTTTCCCTCTTTTCAGCACCCAGTTCTTGTCCAGAGTGACCAATTTTCCAACTCTCATTATTCGTCGTCCCTTCTCTGCCCTCCCTGCATCCCCCACTATCCATGGGAAGTTTCCTCCTGTGGGCATACCCTCCTCCCAGGCCTGAATTTCTGACTGTCAGCCCATTCATGCGGGGTCCAGGTTACTCTCAACAATGCCCCCCTCCACCCTGAAAACTGTAGACATACCTCAAGATTGGCCTCCTCCATGCAGAGCACCCCTGAACATGCCAGATGTGGATGGGTCCCCCAGAAATCCTCAGAGCGACTCTGTCAAGCTGCAGCCACGAGAAAAACAACAGCAAGTCCCAGAGGAAAACTACACACTCTGTAGGAGCCAGACTCAGGCTCTTGGGGAATCAGGACACCCACACACACAGACACACGGGATGGGGCAGCACCCTTCCTTCCCAACCAGCCAGGCTGACATGGCCCAGGCCTCTGGGCTTTGACATTTTCCAAGTTTCCTCTAATTGTCTTCATGGTGTATTTAAGTTTCCATGTCGGGCAGCCTGAAGAAAGCGTGTTTCTCCACATGGTCTCGGCCTGACATTCTTGTGGCTCCCCGAATCTGGATTCAATATCTTGGGTAAACTGGTTTTATTTCCCTTTCTCTCTCTCTCTCTCTCTCTCTCTCTCTCTCTCTCTCTCTCTCTCTCTCTCTCTCTCTCTCTCTCTCTCTCTTTTTCTACAGCATTTACAGTCTCATTCTGAAGGGCTACATCGGCAGGATTGTCAATAACTTGCCCTTCCTTCTAAATCAACGCTTCTAACCTTTATTTTCCAGGAGAATTTTGCAAGTGTAGTTTGATGTGGGAAAGGTTTGGGACCAGTTTTCCACTGCATGTGTTTGGGAGTGTTTCTTATCCTGGAACTTCAAGTCAGGTGCTCAAAGGGAGCCGGGTGAGCAGGGCCCGCCTTCCTCTTCTTCTAGATCTCCCACAATGCCCCAGGAACCAAGATGAAAGGTCACAGCCCATATTTATGGCTGCATCCTCACTGACTCAGTTTCCACATTTGGCTATGCCACCATGAGTGAGTGCTGACTTAGCTGTACTCACACAGACGGATGCTACAGGACTGGACTCTACTCTCCTTCCCTGCTAAGCCTTCCTGGGATTCAAATAACTGGTGGTGTTTTGTTTTCCTGAATTTTGGGGGGATGTGTGTGTGAGTGATTTTTCAGAGATGTTTCAGACGGGCCTGGTCCCATCTGAAATCATGGTGACACAGAAATATTCTGCCACTGTACAGGCAAAGCTCGCATCTGCATAGAAGCTAGTGAGGGGCCCTTGGAGGGAGTGAGGGAGAAAGAGAGAGAAAGAGGGGAGAGGGAAGGAAGGAAGGGGACAGGGCTCTTCCTGCAGCCTGTGGGGATGATGAAGAATGGCACATCCCTACTGCAAGTGTGTGTGTGTGTGTGTGTGTGTGTGTGTGTGTGTGTATGTGAGTGATTGTGTGTGTGTGGACATGCGGCCCCTGCAGGAAGGCACCTTCTTGGTAAATATGCAGAGGGACCTGCAGTGCCTGCGACTTTCCAAAGCATCTGGAGGAGAGGGAGGAGGAGGATGCTGCAGAGCAGGGGCCTTCCTTTCCTCTCCTTTCCTAGTGGTCCTGTGCCCACTGCATTCGGGGAGGCAATTAATTCCTGGCGAGCCATCCTGGACCTGTAAATCTGGCTTGAAGGTTAGGCAGGGATAACGTGTCCCTGGGGCCTTTGCAGACCATGATTCAAGCTGGAGGAAAGATAGATCGGCCATGTTTGCATTCAGGAGGCAGAAGGGGCTTGAGAAAGGCAAAGGCAATTGGGGCTCCAGCTTTTCAGTGTTAACTAACATGGGTAGCTTGTGGGGATGCAGGCTCAGACACTCAGACACAAACGCATGCAATGCACAGACAGACAGTGACACCCATGTGCACAGACACATGGATGCAAGGATGGAACAGCACAGAAACATGAAGGAGCATGCAATTTGCATGTGTGTATGTATGCATGTACACTCTCAAGATCAATGGCCCCAAACAGTGTGCTTTGTTGAAAAAGGAAATGAGGTTGAGACACCTTATAGACTTACTGTCAGTGTCTCCTCAACAGAGTGAAAAGCACCTTCTCCCCAACTCTACTGTTCAGTGTCAGAGGGAGACACCCTCCCCAACTGAACTGGGAGCCCCCACACAGCTCACCCAGGCCACTGTCCCCAGTGGCAGTAAAGGGCAGAGAGACAGAAAGCCAGGAGGAAAGAAACAAAAGCCCTGATGCCGTCCCAAAGTCAACATGTCTGAAGAGGAAGAACATGAGACCTGACATGAGACCTATATGAGACCCAGCATGAGATGTAACATGAACCCAACATGACACCCGCAAGGCTCTCATGACGCCCAACAAGGGTCCAAGTGGCATGAGCAATGGCTGTCCAGCCTGTGTGCTGAGTTCCTTTGGAGGCATTTAGCAGGATGTGCCTCATTC
Source organism: Suncus etruscus (assembly GCF_024139225.1). Lineage (NCBI taxonomy): Eukaryota > Metazoa > Chordata > Mammalia > Eulipotyphla > Soricidae > Suncus > Suncus etruscus. Next base: position 6,620,882 of record NC_064854.1, read on the forward strand.
CCTCTCCTTCGTCCTCCCTAAGACTGTTCCAAATGTCCAAGTTACCTCCATTGTTCCCAGAAGTCATGCCTTCATGGTCACCCCTTCCTCCCACTGCACCCAACACATGTCCCCTCTCAATGAAGGCCCTAAAGTGGGGTTTGAGGTGAGACCGACTGTGCAACGTGGAGAAAGCCTTAGCCAAAGGAAGAAAGGTCAGACTATGATTCCAGCTAAGGCCCCATAGCTGTGGATCACCCCACTGGGAATGTGCGGGGAAGCAGGACCCTGGGAGGCTTGGAAAAGCTAAAGTGGTCCTCTGAGACCTGCCTGGCTGGCCACAGAATACTCATGGTTCCAGGAAAAGAGGAGCTTCCTGGGAATCCCAGGAGACCCTGCCATTGTGTGTGGGTGGCACTATCAGTGAGAGGCACAGGGTTCCAAGTTGACCTGTTGCAGTCCGCTCCAGCCTCAGGTTCAGAGTTCGGGTCATAGGGCCAGAGATATAACACAGCAGTAGGGCATTTGCCTTGCATGCGGCCAACACAGGAAGGATCTGGGTTCAATACCTGGCATTCAATATAGTCCCAGAGCCTGCCAGGAGCGATTTCTGAGTGCATAGCCAGGAGTAACCCCTGAACACTGCTGGGTGTGACCCAAAACAAAACAAACAAACAAAAAACAGAGTTCAGGTCATGGAGGCCGTGGCAAAGGTGATGGGTCCCATGTTTGCACTGACCTCATGGTACTGAGTGGACCATAGCAGCTGCCCAATTAATGGTGACAGTCAGGAAAATGACCCCTGGATGGGTTCCCAGGCAGGTTTCCAAGATCTGCCACACCCAGAGGACATTCTGGCTGCTCCAGACTTGGTGAATGTGGATGGAACAGACACTTGCGGGCTTTTCATGGCTCTACTATGCCAATAGGGAGGCCTTGAAGGTTCTTGGCCAGATAGTCAGATGGGCACTTCCTGTTCTCCAGTGCTGGCCTGTAAAGTCACACTACGCACTGTATTTCCAAGCCCAGGAGAACGACTCTGAATCAGGGTCACGCATGAAATAATCCAAACCAGGCTAAGGATGAAACATGTGGAGCCTAACAGTCTTCTACCTCTTATGGAGCGCAAGCTGCCTGCCAGAACTGCTGTTTTCATTGAGTCCAGAGACCACCCCTGGCTGGAGCAGTAAGGACAGGTTAAGGACAGATAACTCAGGCTATCCTGGGCCAGTCCCACCCAGGTTTACAAGAAAGACACAAGTAAGACAATCACTGTTTTGGGGTCAATCCAAGTTGTAAACAAACATGCAAAGAAACCAGGGATGAATTTTTGTTTACATAAAATGAGGTGTGATCTAAAGGTGTAACCTAACACTGTGCCCCCAACTCCCCCAGCTCCTCTTTCTGCTGCCCAGCCCTAAGCTACTCTGTCTTGGTGGTCTGAGAGTGAGCCAGCAAGTGGAGAACATGGGATGACCGTATTCAGGTCTTGGAAAGTTGGAGGCAAAGGGATTTTCCAACCCTGGCAGGGAAACATCTCTGGCTAGCGAGCTGGGGGCCAAGAGGGATGGGAAGGAAGAAGGTGTCTTGGATTGTTGGGGTTCCCAGGGCTTGGTGGAAAATAGGAATCCCAAGAAAAAGTGAGAGAGGTGAGTTTACGGGAAGTGGGTACCAGCTGGCCAGGAGTGAGGGGCATCTTCTTGCTTAATCTGCTTCCTCTGACCTAGCACCCAAATTTGCACCAGGAGTCTTGGGGACATCCCTGCCCCCTTTGGGGGGGAGCTGGAGAGCAGTTTCATTTTCTAGGCAAGCTTCTTCGGAAACTTTGCTTTTGCCGTTATTAAAAGAAATGGAAAGATGTGGGCTTTTCGGTGCTGGTGAATTGTCTCAGTCTGGTTTGGTGGGTGCTGATGGACCAATAATTCTGGCCAAGGAAAGCTGCTCTACCTGCCCACAGCCTGAAGAAAGGCCATGGCAGGGCTGCTGTGTCTGGTCCCGGCCTGCCCCACACTCTTTGAGCTTATCTCTTGGGATGTATCAGAAAGATCTCTGCTCCAGAGCCTCTCTCTGTCCCATTCTAACTGCCAGGTTCAAGGGACTGGTCCTTTGTGTGTTTGTTATCCCCCCCCCCCACCCCGTTTGTTATTTATGGGTTTTTTTCCCTTTTATTTAATGAATTAATTTATTTTTAAATATTGCAGATGAGCATTTGAGAAGGTGTCAAGCCAGTGTGAGCTGCCTGGGGCAGAGTGTCAGACACAGACTGCATATGTGTCTCCCATCTCATCTTTGTCACAGAGATGCAGCTGGAAGTCCAGTGGGGACCCTGTACCCCAAGCTTCCTTCCTCTGCTCAGCTACGGAAACCAGGCATTCCCATTTGGGCTCTCTCTCTCTCTTCTCTCCATGCTTCTGGCCTGTCCATTGTGTGGCTCATCCTAGTTGTGCTTTTTTTCTTTTATTTTCTTTTTTCTCTTTCCTTCTTTCCTTCTTTCCTTCTTTCCTTCCTTCCTTCCTTTCTTCCTTCCTTCCTTCTTTCTTTCTTTCTCACTCTTTTTTTCTTTCTTTCTTTCTCTTTCTTCCTTTCTTTCTTCTTCCTTCCTCCCTCCCTCTTCCTTCCCTTTCTTTCTTCCTCTTTCTTTCTTTTTGCTTTCTTTATCTCTCCTTTCTCCCTCCCTTCCTTTTCTTTCTTTCTTTTTCTTTCTTTCTTTCTTTCTTTCTTTCTTTCTTTCTTTCTTTCTTTCTTTCTTTCTTTCTTTCTTTCTTTCTTTCTTTCTTTCTTTCTTTCTTTCTTTCTTTCTTTCTTTCTTTCTTTCTTTCTTTCTTTCTTTCTTTCTCTCTTTCTTTCTTCCTTCCTTCCTTCCTTCCTTCTCTCCTTCCTTCTCTCCTTCCTTCTCTCCTTCCTTCTCTCCTTCCTTCTCTCCTTCCTTCCTTCCTTCCTTCCTTCTTTCCTTCCTTCCCTCCCTTCCTTCCCTCCCTCCCTCCCTCCCTCCCTCCCTCCTTCCTTCCTTCCTTCCTTCCTTCCTTCCTTCCTTCCTTCCTTCCTTCCTTCCTTCCTTCCTTCCTTCCTTCCTTCCTTCCTTCCTTCCTTCCTTCCTTCCTTTTCTTTCGTGTTTGGACCACACCTGGCAATTCTCAGGGGTTACACCTGGTTCTGAGTTCAGGGGTCATCATTCCTAGTGGTGCTCCGTGTATCATTTGGGATGCTGGGGATCAAACCCAGGTTGGCCACATGCAAGGCAAATGCTCTATCTAATGTGCTATCCCTCTGGCCCCTCAAGCTGTGCTTATGTTTGATGGAATTACTGTGCCCCCTGGTCTGGAATGTCCCTGCATAATGCCTTTGCCTCTTTAAGATCCTCTCTAAAGGCTAAAAGGTGGAGATAAAAGGGCCCCTATTTCCCACCTTCATTCAAGGCACAGAAGTCTGAAAGTCCAGAGTTTGATCTCCAAGCACCATTTACTTATTCCAGGGCCTGATTTTTATGTCTAATTGATTTGATTTTTTTTTTCAGATGTTGATACTGCAAACCCAAACCAGTCAATTGTCTCATTAAGAACTAAAATAGCATGAAATTTCACCCCTTCTTATAGGTAGGACTTACAGGCTTTTGCCAGCTTGAAGAAGTTACAGAAGATGGACCTTCATCCACACTGCTCTTAATGACTTCTAAGGTGGTAAAATCTCTTGTGAAAATGTGAAATGAGAGTAAGGGCAAGAGGGCCACAGGAACTAACAAAAATCTAGCAGAAAGTATAGTCTACCTTGAAAAGGATTAGCACCAGGTGTGCGGAAGCATCTTGTTGGACCCAGTACAGGGTGGACAACAACCCTCACAGCTGGTCTCTCCAGGCAACTGGAATCTAGGACTTTATGTTGTGGTCCTTTCTACTCCAACAGCTGTTAAAGTTGCAGGATTGAAAAAGACCCAGGACCCACCTCCTTCCATCTAACTCAGAATCAGGGCAGAATGCAGATCGTTCTGATGTTTCTACTGACTGCTGTGACCACAGGACAACTGGCTGGAATGAACACACGCATTTGCTGTGGATTATACTTGGTCTCTTACTCAGACTGTGGATGATGGGTTTGCCGGTCAAACTGTCACCCCTGGGATCCCTTGCCTAAATTGTGACTTCCCCCATTTGTTTGTGGTTTTCTGATTAGACTCCACTGATCTCCTAACCCGTTTAATCAGACTTGCATTAGTGCAGTTAAGATGATTGTGATAAGGTCCCAGTATGTGCCAATAGGCAGGGACAGGGATGAGAGTCCTCAAGGAAAGTCAAATATTTGATTCAGAACCATGAGAAGAGGAGGGAACATGAAGCCTGGAGCAGAAGGGACACACCATTTTGTCAAACCAAAGTTAAGCTCCATTTAAGGCTAACAAGGCAAGTTTTGTTTTGGGGGCTAAGATTTTATTTCAATTATAATGACACAGACCTCAAGGCCCTATATGCCACAATATACCACCCTAGATATCTAGCCATAAAAGAACATTATGAAACACACTAGACATTTAATAGCCAACAAACTTAAAGATCAAGACTTTTGCTTCTAACCCTACATAACCTATATAATTTATATAACCACCTCTGGGAGGTGGCCCAGATCGGTCCGTTTGTAGCTTGTTGGTAGATGGAAGAAAGCTTTGTTTTGCTTTTATTTCAATTGTGTGGTCTTGTCTTTGGACTCCAGACCCTAAGATTCCCACTTTCCATCCCTCATGCATCTTAGCACCAATAAATCCTTTAGGGAAGACTCAGCATCCCTCACAGACTGGAAACAGGGCACCGAAGGGAGGTTTGGATTTCATTTCCACAGATTATTTTATGTTTTTGTACTTAGCCAAGATGCCCAGTATAGAGTCCACTGTAATTTTAAGGAACCAAGACTTGGGTGTTGGAGGAAAGGAGACACCCAGCAGCCAGAGCAATAGCACAGTAGAGAGGGTATTTGCCTTGCACAAAGCTGACCCTGGTTCAATCCTTGGCATCCCTTGAGCCTGTCAGGAGTAATTTCTGAGTGCAGAGCCAGTAGTAACGCCTGAGCACTGTTGGGTGTGATCCAGAAACAAAAACAAACAAAGAGGGAGTTGGAGATATGTGCTTCAGAAATGAGGGGGGTAGGGGCTGAATTCCTCTTGAAACTTCCCCAATCCTTTTGACTGGCACACTCATGCCTCTCTTTACATCCTCTTGCTTAGTTCTGACCCCCGATGGGGCAAACTTTGAGACCCCGAGGTTGCACGGGAAGAGCAAACTCTGTGAAGTTCTTTCTCCATTTGCAAGGACACCACCAGTGCTCCCTCCCTAAGCAACATGAAAATGACAGACGCTTCCAGAAACCCAACTCTCTCTGCAGTAAAAGCCTCGAAATTACATTTTATACAATTAAGGAGCTAGCAGTTTCAATCTAATTCTATCAATTCAGCTAAATGCTCTCAAACTCTAAGATCGCCCTCTCTGAAACAAAGGAAGGCATCTTTCTAATCAATATAATTACATTTTTAAATGAAATTTGTAGAGTGCCCTGTCCATGAGGCATATCCATTGTTTCCCTGATGGTTTGATTGGCCTGTTAATCTCCCTTCTTTTCTTACAGAGCACTTGGAGAGGCCACTTCAGATCAAGTTCGCATTAATGAAACAATTAAGATCATTTAAGATAACATATCATTTCAAAAAAATATAGAATTTGAGATCTCTGAAAGCCTCTCAGAAAGTATGGAGGAGCTCACTGCAGAAATGGACCATCAAAACAGAATTATGTCTTGCAGGAGTTGAAGGACTCAGATGTTCTTTCAACTTGGGAAGTTTTTCTTGCCACTGGGAGAGCTGTCCCGACATTTCTTTCTTTTCTTGAGATTTTCTGGATTCCCATGGAACAATTCCATTTCCAGGACCAGGTGGATAATGAAAGAACACTTTCTTAGATCAAATGAGTTGTGTTCCCGTCCCCTACCCAGTGCCTCAGCACGTTTTCTACCTGGGGGCCAACCCTATGAACCTCCTTCGAGATGGAGGAAGTTCATTTCTACTTTGCCATCTTATATCAAGGGCGAGGACTGGGAAAGCTCTTCCATGAGTGCCTGAGCCTTGCAACTCTGTTTTCATTTGAAAGTCTTGTTAAAGAATCAAAAGAAGAAGCAAAGACCATGGCCCAGAGAGAGAGAGGCAAGACTTGGGAGGAACTAGGGGAAGGAACTAGAAGGACTGTGGAGTTTTGGGGTACTCTTTTTCCTCTCCCTACTCTCATGTCAACCTCAGACTATTTAGCAGGTGCTGCCATAAGACCTCCTGGGAAGCAGAAAGGAAATCCCAACTCCCCACATTGGTTTTCCGGGGCTGAAGGGAATGGAAGAATAGGGGCCCCCTGACTCATACCCACTCTTGGAAACCTGAGGTCAGGAGCAGGAGTTGGGGGGACCCAGCATGCTGTTTCCACTAACACGTGAACCCTTCCCACTAACTTTCTTTTCCTCCTAAAGCTTTCTTTTGGTATGTAAACACCCACCTGGATTAGAAGGACCTTCTCTTACCCTGGTGGTGGAGTTCTGGATAATAAAGAAAGTAGTCTGCCTTGGGCCTAGGGTCAGAACTCCTTTTGTCAGGAAGGAAGCAATGATATGGGATAGGCAGCACAGGGAGAGCTCCGCAAAAATGAGCACATGGCAGAGTGATCCATGGCAGAGAAAAGCAGTGGGAAATAAAGCGAGCAGACTCCAGTGAATATTTTTTCTGACTAATGAATTATTTCTCCACTTTACCCTCCTTCATCAGACCCGTCGGCCTAAGGAATAAGGCACATGGTGCCTGGGGCGACCTCCCCCAACATGTGGGCCTTTATTATTTTTATTTTTATTCTACACTCCACCATCTTGCTTGTAGAGGGAACCCTTATCTCTAGCAGGAAAAGGTGGGACTCTGGTCTGTAAGTTCTATTTTAAGGGCTGAAGAAGTTTCTGGAGACTGGATTTCCCTTACTCCAGGTGGGAGAAGTCTCCAGAATGCAGAGAAAGCCTGGCCAATAGCTCACGTCCAAGCAGGAGAAACATGCTGGAAACTGGGTCTGGCCACCAGATGTTGAAATCCCAGCCAGGACCCCAACCCCCTCCCTACTCTCCCACTACAACTTTTTTCCAGTGCCTCAGACACTCTCTCTCTCCCAGATGCCGAGCATGAACACTGACTGCTCTCTGCTCCCTCCTTCCTCTCTCCTCCTCATAGATGTGGGATTCCCAAGTAAGTGAATGGATAAGTCAGTGAGCGAGGGTATAAAGGTGAGCAAATGTGTGAGTGCATAGAGAAGGGAATACGAGGATAAGTGTGATAGTGAATGAATGAGTGTGCCAATAAGTGTGTGTGCAAATGAGCGATAAGCATCAGGGAATGAATAAATCTGTGACTGCATGAATGAATGAGTGAGGGGTGTGAATAAATATGAAATGAAGGATGTGTGTGAGTGAATGGATGAGTCTACAAACGTGACTATGAATTAATGTGTGAGTGAATGAGTGAGTGAATAAGTGAAGGACTTGTGAATTAATAAATGACTGAATGAATGAATGTGGCTGTGAAGAAATGAATGTGTGAGAAGATGAGTGAATAAAGGGATATATGAGTGAGAGGATGAGTCAGTGAGTGAATAAAGGATGTACGAATAAATATGAGAGTGAGTGAATAAGTGATGGATGAGTGTATGCTCAGAGGTCACTCCTGGCACACTCGGGCCTTTACATGGTGCCAGGTCAGCTGTGTGCAAGTCAAGTGTCCTACTCAGTGTTCTCTCTCTCCAGCCTGTCTGGAAAAGTTTTGAAGAGATTTTTATAATTATGATTTTCTAAGTCTTTGAAACTTAATTTGCCCCTTCCCTAAAATTCACATATGACCCTGGCATGTCATTACTATTTTCTAGTATTTTTAAGGACACTTTCTGAATGCATTTCTGAAAATAAAAAGGGATGAGAGAGGCACTGTTAGTAAGTCACATTACTATGCTTTAGGTATGAATTACATATGATCTGATCCTGATGAAGTTCTATTGGTCCTTGGGGTGGAGAGAAGGGGATCAAAAAATAAGAAAAGAAGAAGAGGGAGGAGGAGGAGGAGAAGAAGGAAGAGGAGGAGGAGAAAAAGAAGAAGGAGGAGGAGGAAGTGGGGGAGGAGGAGGAGAAGGAAGAAGAAGAGGAGAAGAAGAAAATAAGAGAAGAAGAAGAAGAAGAAGAAGAAGAAGAAGAAGAAGAAGAAGAAGAAGAAGAAGAAGAAGAAGAAGAAGAAGAAGAAGAAATTGCTTTTGTCACTTCTCATACAACCTGTTAGCCCAAGCAACTGATAGGGATAATGAAACAATAAACAGATTTTAATAATTTGATCCAGGACACAGCTATCTTCATGATTGCAATCGTTACTTTTCAGTACTAAAAGAGAAAACACGATCCCTAATGTAATTTGAAGTCATTGAATTAAGGTTAAGGTTGGTCTTCCCCACAGGAGCTGGAGTCTGACTGGAGAGGGATGCGGGAGAAATCAGGGCAACAGTCAAGAATACTGAGAAACCTCCCGGGTTGGGTGATGCAGGAGGCAGAGCCATACAACTTTCTAGGAAGGTTTTGTTTTGAGAAGAGGAAGAGTAAAGAGGGTCTCCCCATATACTTGTTCTTTTCAATGGACACTGTGGCCTGCTGGAGGGGGGGGTCATCTCCAGCATCTTCCTTTCCCATCTCACACCTTTCCCATTTATGCAGCCTTGGGGGTGGGGATGGGATTGTGGTTTCCCTGTAGAAACCAGAAGGTGGAATTAGATTCATGTAGCAGCAGTTGAGCTGAGGAAACCTGCCCACTTCTCCCCAGAAGCTTCCAGAGAGAGAATGAGGGAGACTCATTCCTACCTTTTACCCTCTGCCCCTCAGCCCCTTGGAATAGGAGATGGTCCTGCCTGGGAAACTGGGGCAATATCACAGACCCAGTGGCTCCTCTCATTGTCTTCTCCTACACTCCCACCACGCACATACAGCCACCCCTTCTTCTGCCATCTGAACAGGCCCTAAGCACTTGACTTTGAGGGATCTAAAGATAAAGACATCTCCCCCTTGCCCTGATCTGGCTCCCCATGCCCTCCCTGCAGCAGGCAGAGGCTGAGGGAGTCCTAACTCCTTATCTCCTCAGCTCACCCTGTTCAAGTTCCACCCTTTCTGGGTCATTGACAAGACTTCAACATACATGTTCCAGACAGAAAAAAAAAGAAACTCAAGTTTTTCCACCCGAACAAAGTCCTGGGCATTATTTTCCAGAAAGTTCTGGGAGGTTCCAGAGTCCGGATTAGAGGTACTCTCATGGCTGCCAGCCCAAGGCAGCTGTGGAAAAGGCCTGAACTTTCTAGAAGTTCTATCCACCCACTCAGGAGGAAAGAAAGACACGCTGTGGCCTCAGAGCCCACATTGGGGCTGCCCATCCCATGGGCCCCTCAGGTCACCTGAAGCCCACCCCCCACCTAGCTGCAGTTGGCAGACGGTGTCCCAGGGCCTGTTTTACATTAGTGTCAGGACCTCTCAGCGCCGAAGACCCCCCACTCTCCGCCTGTAATGGGGCTTGGCTTCTACATGTAAACTCTGAGATCAAATCGAAATTCCAATTCACAAACGTAAATTATCCGTGTGATCCGAGTAAGTGGGACAAGTTCCCTGCTGGTTATTTTTCCTGGAAGCCTGGACATGGTTTATTTACGTGGGGGAAGGCACTGCTTACATAATTGGGCTGTTCCTCTGGCTGACTCTATACATTGCTTCTGTGTCGAGGGGAAATAAAACAGAGCCACAAGAGTACATTGGGGCCTGGATTAAGGGAATTTGTGGGGTTGTAGCTAGGAAGGATTTATAAAGATAGAGAAGGGCATTCCTAAAATATACAAGTGTCAGCGAACCTGAAGCAGAAATCCTTTCTTTCCAAATAATTTAGACTAAAAACTGGGGATCACACGTTGAGTAAATAGAAGATCTAAATAGAAGATCGCTGTGGTAGATCATTTGAAACGCCTAATTATTGTGTCACTCTGAGAGTTTCGTCCTACAGAAGCAATTATTCCATTGCCGAAACTTTCTGTTCCTTTATGAAGTAATTTTTATTTGAAGCCCTTCTAATACAGAAAAGTCCAAACACTAATAAAAAAAACACCTGTGGACTCTCAACTGGAATTTGACAGCTGTTAACATACCTTCCTATGGCTCTAAATATTTTTTAACTCAAGAAATGGAATTTGGGGCTTGGGGAAACGTGCAAGTGCCTTTTTCTCTTTGAACTCCCATTCTCAGGCCACCTATGGCATGACCATCAATATTTTCCCAACTAGAGACCTCGGTACAAAATAGTTGGGATCATCCCATCTCTCTCTACTCAAATGAATATAGAATAAAGAGGAGCAGACATTTCCTGGAAGTGGCCTGCTAATAAGCATGTCGGTTTGGTGGACCAGATGGTTCCCCCCCCCCCCCCCTTGCAATCCCTCAGCTTTGCCATCTCGGAGTGAAAGCTGCCACAGAAAACATGTACACAAACTCGGGAGTGGACGGGTGCCAATAAAACTTTATTTACACAAACAGGCTGTGGGTGGGACTTTGTCAGTTCCATTTCCATAGCATTACGTAGTGTGCTTAAATAGATATGAATTTAGAAACAGCCGCTGAGACATTCCAAATGCTAATCAGAATAGCATGCTATGTGCAATCTTCTTTTATCTAGCCAGTCCTTGTCAAATAAAAATAAAAATACTGTCCACGTGTTGGGTGAAACCGCCTCAGGCACCGTGTTTCTAATCCCTTAGGCCAAATGGGTCTGATAAAGCAGGGTAACGGCAGAGAAATAATTCACAAGCAGACAGAAAAGATATTCATCGAAGTCAGCTTACTTTATTCCTTCCTCATGGCCTCCCTCTGCCATGTCCAGCCTATCTGCTGTGCTCATTCTCTCCTGCCTTGAGCTGTGCATCCGCCATGTGCTTTCTGTCCCTCATCCAAAGCCAACCCTCTTTCTTTATATTTTTTGTTTGTTTGTTTGTTTGTTTTGGGTCACACCCAGCAGCACTCAAGGGTGACTCCTGGCTCTACGCTCAGAAATCGATCCTGGCAGGCTCTGGCGACCACATGGGATGCCGGGAGTCAAACCACTGTCCTTCTACATGCAAGGCAAAGAAATGCCTTACCTCCATAATATCTCTCCAGCCCCCCTCTTTCTTTATTATCCAGAACCCCAACCATCAGGGTCGGGGAAGGCCCTGTAACCTGGATGGGCTTTTGTATACCAAAAGAAGAGGTTGGAGAAACAGGAAATTGGGGAAAGGGTTACAAGTCCTCTTCTGACGGGCATTTAGATAGCTGAGACTTTCAACACCAGCAAATTAGATGGACTTGACAGAGTTTAGATCTGAGTCACTTTCCCGTGTTTCTCCCCCCCCCCCCCCCCCCCCCCCGTGAGTTCAATTTAAATTCCAACCCCAGAGGACTCAGCGATGGGAAGGTGGTTGGCTCTGAAACAGGCCTCTTTGTCAAGACTCTACTGAGGAGGATATAGACGATGGACTATGTGATTTTTAAGTTCAGTGGCAGGGAAGGAGGAAGGAGGGGAGGGAGAGAGGGGGGAGAAAGAGAGAGAATGGAGGGAAGGAAGGAAGGAGGAAGGAAGGAAGGAAGGAAGGAAGGAAGGAAGGAAGGAAGGAAGGAAGGAAGGAAGGAAGGAAGGAAGGAAGGAAGGAAGGAAGGAAGGAAGGAGGGAGGGAGGGAGGGAGTGAAAGAGGGAAAGAGGGAGGAAGGGAAAGAGGGAGGGAAGAAAAGGAGAAAGGGAAGAAGAAAGGAAAGGAGAGAGGGAGGGAGAGAGGGAGGGAGGGAGGGAAGAAGAGAATAGAGGGAGGGACAAAAGGAAGGAAGGCCCCTGATTCTAGAGTACTGTTCTGTGAGTTAAAGGAGGGCTCAGCTGGCCCCCGGGGACACTTGGGCCCCATGTGAGACAGCTCTCCCCATTTGACCCAGGCCTGTCAGCCCTCTCCATGAGGGCCACATTCCAGCCCCCCTCCCAGCATTGGGAGCCGCCTGGCTCCTGGGCCGACACTCTTGCAGATGTTCATGCTCCATGCTCCCTGCCTTTCCCTCATCGCCAATAAATCATTCCTCTCTTCTCTCCAGCCCCGTGCCTCAACTCAGAGAAAATATTTTTTCAATCATTTCCCATCGTTTCTCTTTTGATTCTTCATCCCGTTGAGGCCGGGCCAGCTGCAAGTGCGGGCCTGTTCCCAGGCCCCAGAGAGCATCATTTTACCAAGCTGCACCGAGGTCCAGGAAATAAACCCCAAAAATCCTCTTCAAGTGAGCCAGGCTCCGGCCTTGAAGCCCAGCTTTCCTCTGTGGCCTCTCTGGCTGCTCCGGTGCCTCTCAAAAGAGCAGGATCTGTCCAGGGGTGACCATGTGCCGAGAAGGCCTGGGCTGCCTTCCCTCCTTGGAAAGGAGCAGAATTGCTGCTTCCAAGGAGCAGGGGGCCAAGCTGCAGGGCCGGCCCTTCTCCCCAAAGTGCAGGTGGGGTCAACACGAAGGATAACTGGGACCTAATGTGGGGGTGGCAGAAGACTGGGGGGGGGGTCCTGCCAGTCTCAGCACACATGCCCCTCACTTCCTCCCTCCCCAACCCAGGAGATTGGGTCCCACTCCTGGCTCCCTCCGTGGGCCAGAACAGAGCGAAACATCCCAGAGCGCTGGGCTTCTTCGGTGAGGAAGGTTGCACATGCTGGGCCCCAACTCCCCCCACCCTTAGTCCTGCTGCTTCTGGAAGCTTCTACAGCTGTATTTCCTGCTGGGGAGCTCAGGGGGTGTGGGATATGGGCCGACTGGAAGGGAGAGTTCTTCCATGTTTCCTAAGTGATGAGTGGGACGGTTATAATGCAGGGTGGATGGGAGGGACAAGTTCACCCTACAGTGACCCAGCTGATGGTTTGTCATGACTAAACGCCACTCAGACTCAGTTTACCCCCAGGCAGCAGAGCTAGAGTCCTCAGTATCACAGAGATGTTCAGGACCCTTGGGTAAAGATGGAAGAGCAGCACAAATCTCAGATTCTCACCCACACTTCGGACCCTGATATACAAACACACCAATCAGACACACACAAAGTATGGACACACACACAAATACACACACAATTCAGATCAACACACATCCCATACACAAGTGCACACAACCCCAGATCCACACACACAATCCAGTCTACACACCACAGACACACACTAGACTGACACACCCCAGATACACACACATCCCAGATTTATACAACACACACATATACATCCATACCGCCAGACAGATACAGTCAGACCTGTCCAGGACAGGCTGTGCTCTTTCAAGCAACAGGCTTTCACGCAGAAACCTGGGGCAGGTTCTTTTCCTGTCCTAGGAGCTGATCTACTGTCCTCCTGACCCCACCTTGGCCCTGTCAGATGCCACCAGAGCCCCAGAGTCCTCTCAGCTGGGCTGGCCTGGGATCTTCCGGTCAGACAGCCTCCCCTCTGTGAATCTCTCCCAGTGGGGATGCAGAAATAGGGGTGCCTTCTCAGAGAGCGTCCCAAAACCCCTCAGCATCCCCTGGAGGTTGGGGCACCTCCTGCGTCACTGCACCGAAGCTGCATCAACCATGGTCATCCCACAAGGGGTACCTGGAGCACTGTGCCCAATGACCTGGATCCTCAGGGTCCATAGCAAGAGATCCTACCTCACCCCAAACCAGCCAAGAGGACTCTACTCCAGAAGCCCTCAGAGCCTTCACACTTCTGGGCACCTCTCTGTCCGGCCATCTCCAAAGCTGTCTCCTGCTTCTCCTCTCTTCACCCCTCTTGGGTCTCACAAGGCTGTATGTGGGGGGACAGTGTGTTTCTCAAGTCCCACATCAGCCGCACAAATGCTTCAAGGTGTTGTCAAGAAGTATCCGGGAAGAGCCAGTTTTTGACAGGACTTCCTAGCTTATCTTTTGCCAGGACATGGCAGTTTCTCAGTCCAGGAAGGAACATTTTCTGGGAAGCGACTAGGCTGCTTTGGAGACCCTCGTACAAGAGGCATCGTCCAAACCCTATGATGCTTCTATGTTGAATTGTGTCTCCTGGTAGAACAGGGCCAGTTTCTGAAATACAACCAGAGCAATAAATTTCCTCAAAGAATTTACAGCCAGATTAATCATTTTTGGTGGTGCCATTACTGTTTTAATAAGGAGTGGGGGGAGCACACACTTGAAAAACTTCTCACACAATATATGGCTTTTTGGGGTGAATCACGGAGGCGGGCAGCCAGCTGGCCCCAAGCACCAGAGAAATGAGCCTGGAGGCCCTGCGAGGGGAGGATGGACCAGGGTGCTCCCTGGGGAAGGCTGAGAGGAACTTGGCTGAATACTCACTGCAGCCCCCACCCCAGCACATATTTAACTAACCCAGTGCTCTTGAGAAGTGTTTTCCAGAAGGTTCCTAAGACAATGAGAAACTTCCCCAGAGCCCAAGACAAGACCCCGGTGCTGAGAAATCCTTCGGCTTCATCCCTAAAACACGGGCAAAGGCTTTCTCAGGCTGCACTGAGGCAGCTTGTGGTTGGCAAATGTTTGACTCCTTCGACTTACCTGGGTACCCACCACGTCCTGACAACCGGGGTGCCAAGCATGGCTCAGATCTAGAAGGCGGAGCCAGCGGGCAGAGGCCTGAGGGAGGCTGGTGGGAATAAGGGTAGGTGAGCCCAGACCAAACATCTGGCGAAGTTGATGGTCTGTGAGGCAGCCAGGAAGAGGCTCCCCAGAACCCCAATAAGAGTATGTCCGAGTATCAGCACATGGCTGGCTGCCGATGAATGCATGGCCCAGGCTTAAACAGGAGGGGACAGTCTGGTGTCATGTGTGGGTGTCTGTGTCTTGGCACTTTATATCCATGTTCCCTCTACATTCAACAGCTCTGGGGAGTCATATCAAGGCAGAAAAAGAAAACGGGAGGAGGGAGGGGAGAATTCTGGACAGCCATTCCCTGCCTTCCCTTGGGTAGCTCTGAGCTCTGTGTCCCAGGCCCACTCCTGCCACCCAACATCTGAAAATCAAACCTAATGTAGACCAACGAGGCATCCCAACAAATGAGCACTATAGCCCAGGAAGTGAGCAAGGGATTCTCGAGTTCCTCCGGCCCAGCCTGCAAGGGCTCAGCCCCACAAATAAGCCCTGGGAGATAAACTCTGGGGTGCCTTTGACATCCCGTTTTCCTTGAGAAGACTGGGGGTGCCTGGTGGCCCGTGGTGAGGATGTGGCCAGTTCTCAGCTCTTCACTAGGCTCCCAGAGCCAGAAGCAGGGGGAGACGGAGGTTTCCATGTTTCTCGGATGCTCAGGGTTGAGGGCCTGGAGGCAGAGCCGAAGATGAGCTGGAGGGAAGAGAGGTGAGGACACAGGTCCCTGCGTCACTGCTGCCTGCCACTGTTCGCTCCCCATGCCATCATGGAAGCTCCCTGAAATTTGAAGCAGCCAGCCATCTTTCGTCCCATCTCTCTCGCTTTCTTTCTTTCTTTTTCTCTTTCTTTTCTTCCTTCCTTCCTTCCTTCCTTCCTTCCTTCCTTCCTTCCTTCCTTCCTTCCTTCCTTCCTTCCTTCCTTCCTTCCTTCCTTCCTTCCTTCCTTCCTTCCTTCCTTCCTTCCTTCCTTCCTTCCTTCCTTCTCTCTCTCTCTCTCTCCACACTCCTGGCAGGCTACAGGAGCCATATGAAATGCTGGGAATCGAACCCAAGTCTATCCTAGTCTGCCACATGCAAAGCAAACGCCCTACCACTGTGCTATCACTCTGGCCTCCTCTCCCAATCTTTCTCCCTACCTTTCTCTCCCTCCCGGTAATGTGCATGGGTGTAGGTGAGGACAGACCTGTTTGAGATTTAAGGTTCAAGATAGCAGCATCCAATGATGAGGAGGTAATCACAGTGCAGGAAAAGGGGGTGATTGTGGTCCCCGTCACTTTAGAATCAGGGGGCTCCCACTTGTGCCCCTTTTTGGAGTGAGTGAGGGTCTATCCTGACCATCTCAGAAGGTCGAAAAGACACAGCCAAGGAGATGCTCTGATGGGGAAATAAAATCTTCCATCCTTCTTGTGGCCACGGGGAGTGGGGTGCTCGGGAGAGGATGGGGGGGGGCATTGAAGGGGGGGGGGCTCAGGATCTGTCTGTGGCAGCTGGCAGCTCGCTAGAGATGTTTACCAGCCAGGCCTATTCTCCGAGCCTTCCGGGGGCAGATTAAGTGTACAGACAGGCCAGCTGTTGAGGAACTTCTCATTGAGGGGTTCAGCGGACCATGCTTGCTACTGGTGCAGTGAAGCGGGGGTGGGGGGGACTGGGGCTTTGCATGTGTCCTGGTAACCCCACAGGAAATGTGACCTGGGGCTCTCCTTCCTGGGTGCCCACCCCCAGCTGTCTGTGCCCCTAGACAGGCCTCCAGTGGACAGCGGAGATAGGGAGGAAAGGCCCAGGCGTGCATGTTTGTTATTCAGCCTCTCGGGTTACTAAGTGCGGGTCGATGGATAAAAACGCAGACGCTAGCACTTTGGGGTCCAAAAACAGGAGGTATGGGCATGCCGCCTGTTTGGGGCTTGGCCCGGGGTCCTAGGGCTTCCACAGCAGCTGTGAGGCTTCCTTGAGTCTTTAGCTTTGGGGGACCAGGAGATGGAGACTCAAGGACTGTGAGATAAACAGGATGACCTGGGCCACTGCATAAGTAGAGGAGAGCCATGAGATGAGGGGACAAGGTCCCAGTCTTCTCTGCTGTTTCCTTTCTTAGCAACGTACTTAAGGGGTCCTCAGTTTTGGGGTCTCGTTCTTTGGGGCAGGATTGTGTAGAATAGGGGGCACAGGGCACACCCTGGAGTCTGGCCTGCAGACTGTTTCAGCTCATGCTGGGCCACCAAGGTCTCCCTCTCCCTGGCCATACTCCCACCCACCTCAGACAGCACCCCACTTTCACAGCGCAATCCCCTCACTCTCCTCTCTCCTCTGACCATGCTTTGCACTCCCCCTCTCACTCAGTCCTATTTCCCCAACCTGCCTCAGGTGCCTAAGAAAATGGCTCCTTCTTGTACCCCCACATTTCTGCGTCTCTGGGGTGTGGGACAGGGCTTGGTTTTCCCTTCAGCTCCTTGTTCAAGATTATTTTCCTGTCTTAAAAAACCAGGGCCTCCCTGGCTGGGCTACCAACTGGCCTTGAATGTCCCGAGACCCTGATCCCCCAAAGTGACATGCGATCTATCCAAAGGCCTGGAGAGTTAGTTGCTTGGCCATTGACCATGGCAGCTGGAGGGGGGAGGGGAGCTGGGCAGAGAGGGGCAGGAACAGGAGGTGACCCTGGATGAGGCCAAGTCCTCCCCTGCTGCTGGCCCCAGAGACTCTACCCCTTGAGTCCCCCTGGGGGAGCCCACATCGGAAGCTCATCTCCTCTGGCAATGTTGGGGCTGCCGGCAGCTGGTGTCCCTGGGGCCCAGTTCCGCACAGGTGGACACGCTCTGACTTGTCTACAAACAAGGGGAGATGGGTCGTGCTGGACGCCTGTAGCCTCAGCACCAACCATTGGAGCAGGGGTAATGAGGAGACAGCGGGGCTGGGGCTCCCTAATGGGTGGGCCCCCACACTTATCTCCGGAGGCTGGCAACGTGGGCCGGGGGTAGATAAACACTCATCAACATCTTCGGTGCTGGTTTATTTGCTGAAGCAAAGTGATTTCTCTTGGAAATGTTTCCCAGATCCCCCTTGAGAGAGGCCGAGCCCTCTGCACAGCTGTGCGTTAAGTCTCTGCTCACCCCCCCCCCCCATCTCTGTTCACCCCCAGTCTGCATCGGTTCCACTAACAGGCTGGGAAAACAGATGCCACTTGTTATTTCAGTAACGACCAGCATTGTGCCAAAGTCGGGGAACAATGTGGGCCAACAGAGATCCCACTTCATTGGGATTCCTCTTCACTGGGGCCTTGAGCCCCAAGTTCTTTTCTTCCTGTCATTTATCCTACTCAGACCCTCTCTTCCCTAGTTCATCCCGTAGCTGCCTGGCTTGGTCTTGGCCCAATAAGAAGGTCTAGTGCCTGTTTCCTCTTTCTGAGCCTCTGGATCCTTTCAAGGGGAAATTTTGTTAGCTATGGGGTCCAGAGTAGGCCACTTGTTAATATGCTGCCCTAGAAGGGACGTGGGCTCTGTGTGGAAAGACAGGAGAGCACCATCTCTGTTGACCAGTTGATGATCTGTATTCTCATTGCCCTCACAAGACATCCTAAGTCATGTGCCTAAATGTACCCCTAGTTAGTATTTTTAATGGGGAAGGATTTGGGGAGACACACCAAGGACAGCTCATAGGCTATTACTGGTTCAGTGCTTGGGGTCACCCAAGATGTCAGAGATGGGACTGAGGTTGATGCATGCAAGGCAAATGCTTTACCTGCTGTCTGTCCTTCTGGCCCGATTCCTTCTTCCTCAAGAAGGAGCACCCGAAGTTCAGAAAGACAGGGGCACTTAAAAGGGCTCCTCTATGCAGGGTGGATGCCTTTGGGGGTCCAGAAGGCAGATACCAGCTCCCAGTTCTGCTCCAGCTCCTCGTTTTCCAGCACACAGCTTGAATTCATTTGCTTATTGTTTCTCGTTGACAATGAAAAATCATGACCTTTTTGGTTCTGTGCTTATTGACAGCCAAGGGATAGATTGGCCTAAAGAGAAAATCAGACATACCCAGAATATTTCATGCTTATAGAAGATGAGGTGGAAGAGACCTTTGCAACTGACAGGGCTTTAGCTAACCTGTCACTTTCTCACCCACTCCCATTTAGCACCGAGCCAACATGTAGTGATGCCCTGAATCTAAACATGCAGGTTCACCCAAGCACATTCCAGAGAGCCCTGAGGAAAAAAAAAAACAACCTTATATTTCCCAGAGCTGATTTTCTAGAGCTACACATTTAAGATTAAAGTTGCTCTTCCCAGTGCAAAATGGAGTTGTTGTGCAGTGCGTAGTAAGCTTCCTTGCAGGCACCTGACTGAGATTCTATCCTTGGCATCCCATATGATCCCTTCAGCCCTGCCAGGAGTGATTCCTGAGCACAGAGACAGGTATGAGCCCTGAGCAATGCTTGGTGTGGCCCAAAATAAAAACAACCACAGCAAAATAATAAAGGAAGTCTTTTCAAAACATGGCCAGTCTTATTCCTGAAAGGTTTACTTTCTTATCTCTCAGGACATGAGTTTTTCCCCCCATATGCCAAAAAAGCAAATACAGGAAGTATCTGGGGAGAAGGTCTTGGTACAGCACTGAATCGTTTACTTTTCAGTTAATGATCATGGGAGAGAAGCTCAAAGTTGCACATTCAGTGAATTAAAGAATCCCTGAGTTCCTGGAACAAAGAGAGACCGGGCGTAGAGTTAGGTTTTAAAATAAAGGAAAAGATAAGAGTGAAAACTGGATAAATCTATGAAGAAATGGTTACCTGAGTACAGGGAGGCCTAAAATAAAACAAGGCTTTTCTGAGCTTATAGCCAAATCCTGATACTGTTTCCAACTTTGGGTTACTACCTGACACACAGTAGGGCCAAAAGGGCAAATGCCAAAAGAATCCAGCCTACTTGTTTCTCTTCGAAAACCTTTTCTTGTCTTATTGTTTAAAGGAGATTGGCCTTGGTTCAGCTCAGTTCAGCTTAACGCAACTCAACTCAACTCAACTCAACTCAACTCAACTCAACTCAGTTCAACTCAACTCAACTCAATTTAGCTCAACTCAACTCAACTCAATTTAGCGCAGCTCAGATAGACCAGTTCAACTCAACTGCACTTAACTCACTCAGCCCAGCTATGTCCAACTCAACTCATTTTAATTCAACTCAGCTCAGATAAATCAGTTCAACTCAAGTCACTTCACTCATCTCAACTCAGTTCAGATAAATCAGTTCAACTCAACTCATCTCAACTCACTTAAGCTAGCTCAGTTCAGTTCAACTCAGCTCAGTTAAAGTCAACTCAACTTAGCTTGTTTGAACTAATCTTAACTCAGTTATCCCCTTCTGTTCTTTATTATTTTCTCTTTAATTGTTCTTATTCCTTTTTTCCCTTTCTCAAGTTAAAGAAACTATCATACATTTATTAACTCTTTGGTGTATATCAATCTGGGGAAGTCAGGCCTCTGGAGAAATCTTATCTCAGGTCTAACTCCCTGAGGCCCTCTTGCCAGGATCCTGCTTTTGGCCTTTGTATTTCTTGTCACTCTTCTGAGGAGCCCTGTCCCTCTCTTGTTATCCCTTTTTATAGAGAATCAGAGGAGAAGCCTGGAACACCCACTCTAGTGTGAAGAAGGGGAGGCATCTTGTCTTTCTTCAGGGGAATTTACCAGTACAACATCCTGCCATCAAGGCTTTTCCCAGCTTTCATCATGCACAGAGCTAGCCTCTTTCACTAACCACTGAGACACTGGAATGGAAAGCAGGTGTTTCATTGCTGAGGGTTCATGTGGCTCAAAGTGCAGAGCTAGAAGTGAGACTGCAACTTCTAAGAGAACAAAGATTCATGTCGCACCACTTATCATGGATAAACTTACCCAAGTGAAGGCCACAACCAGGCTGTGTACATGGAGGGAAGTCTGAGGAAGTTGGAATTTTCCAATACCTCTTACATGATGTGATCAAGTCTCCTTCTGCAGTGTTCTAGCACATTTTGACTTGTTTTCAAAGTACTTACTACTTTGGATTGGCACTTTCAAATTCTCTTTTCTTTTTCCTTCCCCCTTCCTACCTTCCTCCCTTTCCTTTCTTTTTTGGGGGGCACCATACCTGGTGACACTTAGGGGTTACTCCTGGCTATGCACTCAGAAATGGCTCCTGACTTGGAGGGACCATGTGGGACACTGGGCGATCGAACTGAAGTCCATCCTAGGCTAGCACCAGCAAGGTAGATGCCTTATGGCTCTGCGTCACCGCTCTGGTCCCTTCTCCTTCCTTCCTCCCTCCTTCTCTCCCTCCCTCCCTCCCTCCCTCCCTTCCTTCCTTCTTTCCTTCCTTTCTTCCTTCCTTCTTTCCTTCCTTTCTTCCTTCCTTTTTTCCTTCCTTCTTTTCTTCCTTCCTTTTTTCCTTCCTTCCTTCTTTCCTTCCTTCCTTCTTTCCTTCCTTTCTTTCTTTTTATTCTATCTTTCCTTCCTTCCTTCCTTCCTTCCTTCCTTCCTTCCTTCCTTCCTTCCTTCCTTCCTTCCTTCCTTCCTTCCTTCCTTCCTTCCTTCCTTCCTTCCTTCCTTCCTTCCTTCTTTTTGAGTCACACTGGCTGTGCTCACTCCTGACTCTGCACTCAGAAATTATTCCTGGTAGGCTCAGGAACCATATGTGATGCTGGGGATCAGACCTAAGTTAGCCACATGTGAAGTAAATGCCCTCTCAGCTGGGCTCTCATTCTGTTCCCTCATATTCTCTTTCAAAGTTGGTCCCCGTTGGCCATTCCAAAGACCCCACTCTCTGACCCTCAGATGTTTCATAAGGAAGTTGGAGATTGAAGTCAATTTATCATAACTTTGAGGGAACAACAGCCATGTACACCACAGAAGAATGCCTCCAATGCAACCTACCTCTCAGAAGCAGAGAGGGATGTGGGAAGAAAGCTGAAGGAAGAGTCATGGGGAGCCAAGTAGGGGGAGAACACAAGAGCTGTAACAGACCCTGGGTCATCTGGTCAACCAACCACCTGCAGAGAGATCATTGCACACAGGTGCATGCCCACATTCATCCAACAACATGCTTGGGGACAACGGCATGGAGGGTGCTCCTTTGGGCAGGGACAGGCAGCTTAGAACAGACCAGACATAACAAGAGCTATTGAGGAAAATGATTCCATAAGTACTTTACAAGGGAGGAGAGGAAGACTGCCAACTTTGGGGTTCTTCAAGGACAAAGAGAGGAGACACATGGGGAGCACGTAGAGGCTGCTGAGAAGGGATCCCTTTCCCTGAACATAGAGGTGGGGCCCTACCCAACCCTGTAACCTTGGCCTAAATCTCTAAAAATTGGGCTAATATTCCTCGATTACAAACTCCTTCCAAATCTGACCACATGTTTTCCGTCTCCAGCAGCAAAAGCTCTGACTCATCTTCCCGTGTCCATACTTGCCTCCCAGCCTGCAGTGCTCCACCTATCCCAAAGGGACCTCGAGCTGCCAAAAGATTCCTTGTTCCCAGCTGGAAGCTCGCTGACTTCCCTGCACTGAGGTTAAACCCCCAACCCTCATGGTCTTCAAGCCCAGGACCATGGGGCCTGCTTCTTGGATTCCCCTTAGCCCACCCTGGCCCTCACTACTTACCACAGGCCATTTGCAAATAACAGTCTCTGTCCTCATGCTGATATTTGGCACACAAACCATCCCCAGTTCAGGGTGTAGCATGACCCTCTCCTGTCAACTTGTCCCAAAGTATCGCAGCTAATGGCTCTACCTCCCAGTGGGTTTCATTCCTTGACTTTCCTATCTTCGACGATCTTGTTCTTGAAAGCATTTGCCCATCTGTCATCTTCTCCCCTATCTAGAATGAAAGTTCCCAAGAAAGGAGGAACTAGGTTGGTTTTGCACCATGGTGCTGGCTCAGTTCCTGACAGACCAGGTATTCCCTCGGGGAACCATGTGCTGGCTCATGCTGAAAGGTTGGGTGCACAGGGTGTCCAAAGTGGCCCTTCTGAATGGAAGCTCTGTGGGAACTTAGCATGGAGCTGAGCATTTGCCCCCATGTGATGGATCACTCCTCTTGAGATCACTCCTCCTGGGCCTCTGAAGCATCATCCATCCCAGCTCTTTCCTGCCTGAGGAACATTCAACCATTCCAAGTACAGGCATGTAAAAAGGGCACAGACTCAAGTAGTGTCTGAAAAGAATCCATAAAAATTTTTTTTTCAATTTTTCAGCTCATGTGACTTCTTTCCCTGAACATAGAGGTGGGGCCCTCTTCTCAAACTTCTCAAAGGCACCCCCGAGCACAGCCCCCGTCTCCTCCAGTGACTTTCCTGCTGGTAGGCAGGATCACCAGTGCTCCAGTCCTCCTTTGGGACAGCGGGCTACCCAGGACCCTGACTTTTCTATTTGGGGTGTGGTCTTTGTTCAGTAACAAGGAGTCCCTGCTGATAAATGGGGACCCCTCCCCTGTCAGGCAGTCTGGGGAGGAGAAGGGCAAGTGATTGCTCCTACACTCAGCATCTGGCAGGCAGGGTGGCAGACATGGCTGTGAGATATTCATTCCCTTAGCAGAATGGGGTAGGAAGGATCACCCCAGCATTTACACTGTTGTGTGTGTGATGGGGGAGAGCCATGTTCCGGGGAAGCAGTACATGACTTCGGATGAAGAGGCCCAAGTCTGTGCTTACCTTTAAGGCAAGGAGGGGGATACATTCCCTCTTCTTGGACACCTGGGTAAGGGTCTGGGGACCCCTAAAAAGGAAACCCAGTCCTAAAAAAGACACACAAAGCCTCTAAAAAAACGGCTCTCTTAGAGTCCTGAGTCTGCCTGAGCATTTGGGAGGAGAAACATGAGCAGGGCTTGTGAAGCAGAGAAACAAGGTTTTTTGCTTTTTTGCTAGAGGTCGCTCAGAACCTTCTGGAACCAGCTAGGCTCTTCCACCAGGCAAGGATGCCTGCAGTTCCGCCAGTGGCCGCGTGGGCGCACTGTTGTGCAGCGAGTGAGCCGGCGGTGGGGGTGGAGCGAGGTCTGCAGCAAACAGCAACAGCCACTGCAGCAGCCGGGCTGGGCAGGGGTCCTGGAGGCCCACTCCCCTTTCTGCTCTGCACCCCCACTCAAGACTGGCAGGGAAGGGACGTAGTTGTCGCCCCCCAATAAAGCCCTGGTGAGATGGGGTCTGGGGGCAAGCACTCCCCCCTGGGAGGAGTGCAGAAGGGACCCCCATGGGGAGGGTCCCAGCTGCACCCCACCTCCAGGTCCCCTTGGATTAATGAATGAATGAATGAATCATTCATCATGGTAAATTCTAGTGGGCACCTTGAGGGCACCTGGAGGGCCTGGCAGGGATGGGTCCAGAGAAAGGGGAGGAAGGGATTCAGGGGGTGGCTTTTGAGGGGGGTGGTCTCAAGCTCCTTCCTGCTGGAAAGAGCTTCAGTGAGGATCTCCTGAGACCTGAATTTCCCTGCCCCAGACAGTGGACAATAAAGGGGGGAGTCCAGGCCACCCTGTGCCCACCGCCCTGGAGCTTCAGGGAAAGGGCCTGGGACTGAGTGTATCCCCCTCCCCCCCACTACTGTGCCTTCTGGGGTGCAAGCCTCATTCTGGCCAGCTGGGTGCTGCACTGACAGACACAAGGGTGAGATAGGACTCAGGCTCTCACTTGGTAGCCTGCAAAAAAAAAAAAAAAAGTATGTGTGTGAGAGACAGACAGACAGACAGACAGACAGACAGACAGACAGACAGTGAGTCCAGCCTAGCAAGGGAGAAACACAGATCCACTTTCCCAAGATCAGAAAATTAAGTGAGACTTGTAAGGCAGGATTTTGGGGCTGGGGGAACAGTGTGCAAGGAAAAGGGGGGCAAAGGAAGAGGGTTCTGGGTGGGGAGAGAGAGAGAGAGAGAGAGAGAGAGAGAGAGAGAGAGAGAGAGAGAGAGAGAGAGAGAGAGTTGATTGATTTTTCTTCTTGTAGGAGAAAATGTTCATGCTGTACCATAAACACACGCATACACACACATACAGGGGAACACACAACACATATAGTTACACACACACACACACACACACACACACACAAACACAGACACACACTTGCATCTGTGCTAGGGGTTGGGGATGGAGTTGGGCCCCGGTGAAAGGTGGTGGGTGTGTGTGGCCTGCGTGTGAAAGAGGATTTTTCCCGGTATGAGTTTCTTGGCTGGAGCAGAGGAAAATGTGTGTAAGTGGGCCTGAGAGGAGAGAAGGGCCAGAGAGAGGTAGGAAAGGGAGGACATTTCTTGCACAAACACACACTCACACACACTCACACACACACACACACACACACACACACACACACACACGGCATTTTCTGCAAACCGAGGAATCATGTTTGTGCCCCGGGGGGGCACACACTTAGCGAGGAGGGAAAGTGTGTGTGCGCGCGAGTGTGTGTGTGTCTGTGTCTGTGTGTCTGCCTGTGTGTCTGCCTGTGTGTGCATGAGAGATGGGCCGATAGCATGAGCAAAGAGACAAACAGGAGAAAGCTTTTTTTTTTTTTTTTTTGTCTCTGGAAAAATACAAGGACATTTTTGTGCCTGCCACGCACAGAGACCAGCGTGCTCGGAACCGACCATGCATGTAGGAAGACAAACATGCTTCCCTGCCTTTCCTCTGTGCACTTTGATTAAAGCACTTTCTTGGGGAAAAGGGAATTATTTTTTTCCTGGCGTTGAAAAACTGAAAGGGAGAATTTTCGGAGAGGGACAAGAACATTTGTGCCCTGAGACACACACATTTCTGTGAGCCAAGAATAACAAAGTGTTTGTAATTCAGGTATTACATATTTCAGGAGAAAACACAGACATTCTGCTCTGTGTGTGTGTGTGTGTGTGTGTGTGTGGTGTGTGTGTGTGTGTGTGAGAGAGGGGGGGGGGATTTTTTACTGCTCTGGGAAAGCTGCACTATTTTTCTGCAATTTTTTCTCCTATGGGAAGACAGTCTAATACATTGAAGGTTTTTCCTTAGAGATTCACAAACACACATTTGTGTGTGTGTGTGTGTGTATTGGGAAGGTGTGCATGAGAGCCTGTGTGTGTGTGTGTTGTGGTCTTTATGTTAAAGGTCTTCATGCCCCTGAATTTTAAAAAGTGATTTTGGTGGAAATGGATGGTTGTTATGTTGTTTTTTTCCTTGCCCAAGACTAGCACACGTATAATTTTCTGCAAGCTGAAAAATAGAGTGTTCATTTGTTCTTTTTGTTTTTTTCTGGGAATACAAACACAAATAAGAGTCCTAGTTATCCATGTATGTGTCTGTTAGGATTTTTTCTCTCTTTCTTTCTTTCTTTCTTTCTTTCTTTCTTTCTTTCTTTCTTTCTTTCTTTCTTTCTTTCTTTCTTTCTTTCTTTCTTTCTTTCTTTCTTTCTTTCTTTCTTTCTTTCTTTCTTCCTTCCTTCCTTCCTTCCTTCCTTCCTTTCTTTCTTTCTTTCTTTCTTTCTTTCTCTCTCTTTCTTTTTTCTTTCTTTCATTCTGGAAAAAAGAAATGTAGAAACTTGTAGATAGATTTATGCCTATCGGCTCAGCACAAGAAAACTTTCTTTTTCGTTTTTTGCTTATACCCACACATGGCTTGTGCACACACACAAACACACACTGATCCTTCCTTGCTAATTGTGTGTGTGTGTGTGTGTGTGTGTGTTTAGGGACATATGCATTTCTAGCTCATGACAGCTTTCAAAGATAAGAGGAAAGAGGCTGTCCTGTCCTATCCGTGTGGACCTTGTCAAATGCTGCTTTTGGGGGGCTGCGCTGCCTAGTGGGGTGCAACACAAAGCTGAGAAGCCACAAGGCGTCGCTGAGTGTGGAAAAAAGATAGAGGGAGTTTATTTGTCTGAAAGAAAGAAGATCCTCAATTTTTTTGCTTGTAAACAAACTCCCCAAAGAGCAAATGAACATGTGCATCTGTGTACCCTCTAGTCTCCCCTTTCCCTCCAAAGGGTTTTCCTTGGGGGGGCATTCCTGTGGGGGGGTCTTCTCTCAACCTTACCTCAATTCCTTTGCTTGTGGGGAGAAGCTGCCTTCTTCGGGTTCCAGGGCCCAGCAGGTGTGCAGGGAGGGACCTGGTGACTGTCAGAGGCTCCTTGCCTGCATAGAACTGGGGGCAACTATCACTGTATGGGGGCACCCAGTTACAGGCATGGTTGAGGGTCTCCGTCAGCATCCTCACACACATATGTAGTCCTATAGCTCCAGGAGGAAGCGAGAGCCTTCCCAATGAGGTTCAGGGGGGGCACAGGAAAAGGGGGAGCTGATATTTCAGGGGTACACAAGGAGGAATGTAGGTAGTTGATCCTTTGGGGTACAGGAGGAGGAGAAGGGAGCTGGTCTTTCTGGGGTACAGAAAGAGGAGAAAGAGAGCTCATCTTTTTGGAGTAAAGGAAGGATGGAAGGAAGTGGTCTTTCAGGGGTACAAGAAAAGGAATGGAGCTTATATTTTAGGGGGTAAAGAGGAGGAGGGAGTTTGTTGTTCTCGGGCACAGGTTGAGGGGGAGGAAGGGGGAACTGGACTTCCATTTTACTCTCCCCACCTGAAAAGATTCCCACCTTTCCTGCCTACAGAAAGACATGGACATAGACCATCTCTCCTGTGACACACATATGCATGCACGCACGCACGCGCGCGCGCGCGCGCACACACACACACACACACACACACACACACACACACAGCATGTTCTTCCAGAGTGCCACAGAGGAGAGGCGTGACTCAGCTTTCAGCTTAAGAGACAGATTATTTCCTTCCGATGCACTTGTGTATCAGTGCATGTGTGTGTATCCCTGTGTGTGCCTACGTGTGTTGTGAGTTCATGTACACATCTCTGTGGCCAATTCTAATGACAGACATGCTTCCCCAAAGCCCCATTTGGGGAGAGTGAGAACAAGCTACTTGTGCCTAAATCCTGCAGATTTTCCGGGAACTAGAGTGAGGGGCAGAATGGAGGTTTTTGGAGGGGAATTGGGCAGCCAGGGAGGGATTCAGTTTGTGATTCCTCTGGGGCCTTGGGACTAGGCCACCGACCGTTTGCACACAAAGGCACCCACCATGCTGTTGGTGTGCAAAGGGGGAGTGTGTGTGGGACCTTGATGAGGGGGTCATTTCTGCCTGGAGATGGGGCTGAGAAATGGTCTCTCGCGCCCAGGTAACAAGGTACGATCCCTTGCTCCTTTCAATAACATAAGTCTCTGGAAAGAGACTTTTCTGCCACAATGACAAACTCTTTCCTAGTTCTACCTGGATGTGCGTACTAACACACACATACACACAACATACACACACACAACACTGTCACCCCAGAATCAAGGAACAAGCTTTGCCAGGGTACACTGTGGGAGGTCAGAATGTGAGTTGTGTGTGTGAACACAATCCAGTGACGTTGTGTGTTTGTGAGTTGTGTGTTTGTGCACTTGTGTGTAGGAGAGACCACTTTGAATTAGAGGATAATGGCCAAATATTTCTGTCCTTGCAGACACCATCCTGTGCTCCAGCATCTCTCTGCCACAGACACACAGACGCACACATTGTTTTTCTTGTCGAGCCGGGATTTATGAGCCTGCCTTCCTCTCCGGCTGTAATTTTCTCCACGGAGCCAGGGCTCTGCCCGGTGACAGCGATCTGAGGAACGGGATTGGGGGAGACAAGTTTTGCCACATCACGCAGGAACCGCATCCACAGTGTGCGTGCTCAGAAATTGAAACAGGGCTCTTTCCGGGCAGAGGATTTGAAGAAGTGGCGCATCACCTCTGCACTCAACCCAGCACTTTCTCCTGTACATGCATGCTGCATGCGTGTATGAGTCTGCGTGTGTGCGCGTGTCTGTATGTAGATGTGTATATTCTGGGTCATGGCACCTGTCCCAAAGAGAGCCATTTTCAAGACAAGCCCTTCCTGAGTTCTGCCTGACCACACACACACACACACACACACACACACACACACACGAAAATAAGGTGCCACAGTAAGGTGTGTGTGTGTTCATATGTCAGTAAAGGGCTGTGAGTTTTCCCACTGGGGAAGGAAGGAAGCAAATCCATGTTAAAGGCTTTCCTCCTGGCTGAAGGTAGACTTTTCATACACACATGAGGTTCATGCCAACAGGCAAACACACAGACACTCTGGGGGCACCCATGGACACAACACATGGTACCCACAGAGACACAAACACACGAGCTTGTACATGAGTGTAAACACAGAGACACATGTGGACACATAGGCAATGCACAGGGGCACAAATACACACACACACACACACACACAAACATGGACCCATCCATGGGGTGTGCACACACCTTCTGCACAGAATTTCTGGAGCTTTCTCTAGGGTATGGGCACCTCCTGGGTTTTCTCCTTCTATGCCCAGGGCTGAGAGGCTTTGGGGTGGGGTCTCTGGGAATAGAATCTCCGAGGTGCAGTCTTGGGGGAGCCAATCCACCCAGAAGTTCTGGACTTCTGCTTTTCAACCACCACTGAAACGTCCTTCCAGTGTTTATGGCATGCATGAATGTTTGTGCATGTCTGATTGCTGTGTACATGTGTGTGGTAGGAGACAGAGAGACAGAGTGAGGGCACAGATGGGCCCAGCTGTTTTTTTCAGTTTGGGGCAGGGAAGCAGAGTTTAGCAAGTGTCAACCACATGCCTGCATGCGTGCCCTGGCTGTGCTTTCTAGAAGGCATGTCATCTCTGGTGCTGGAACTCTCTAGAAAAGCCCCAAGGGCTGCGTTCAATGACTTTTCCCTGCACCCAGAGCATTTGCATGTTAGCAGCAGAGAACTCGTGCTGGCTGTGGAGTCTATGGTGGGACCCAGAGAGGCAGAGTGGTTAGAGCAGGGGTCACCATGAGCTTCCCTCTTGGGGAAAGCTCCTTTATCCTGGCAGCTCACCCCTGTGCCTATGTGCCCCCCCTCACAAGTTCTGCCCAGAGACAAGGGGTGGGGAGAGGAGAAATGAGTTCTAGTGTTCTCTCTCTCTCTCTCTCTCTCTCTCTCTCTCTCTCTCTCTCTCTCTCTCTGATGGAGAGAAACAGAGCTACAGAGAGAAACAGAGACATAAAGACGCAAGATAGAAACAAAGACAGACTGAAGAGCAGAGATAGATGGAGAAAGACAGAAATAAAGGGGGATTTGAAGAGACAAAGCTCCAAAGACAAGGAAAGCAAAGGGTAGAGATGGGAGCCAGTGGCAGAGAGAGAGAGAGAGAGAGAGAGAGAGAGAGAGAGAGAGAGAGAGAAGGAGAGAGAGAGAAGGAGAGAGAGAGAGCGTCTAGAGACAGACTAAGAAATAGATATGGAAAGGAGTGGCATGGACAAATATATGTATTGCAGAGTAAGTGAATGAGAGAGAGAGAGAGAGAGAGAGAGAGAGAGAGAGAAGTGGGGACTGAGGGAGCCCCAGGCCTCTGTGTGGTTTCCACTGTGGCCTGGATCTCATTTGTGGGCAGAAGGAGCCCAGGGGCCACCCCCATCAGACCTGCATGTGGATGAGGGACATTGGGTGATTGGACATTGTGATTGGAATGTTCCCAAGATCCAGAAAGGAATTCAAGCACAGCTGTGGTCAGTCACTTCAATGGCCCACGGGGTAGGGGGTGGGGGGAAAGGCACACTCTGATTATGGAAACTGTCACTCGAGTAGTAGAACATCCTGAAATATGCAACGAGGGGGCCAAGAGCATGCCCAGACAGTCCTCCCATCGGGTGAAGGGGGTGCTCCATTCTGGGCTCCCAGCTGGGCCTGAGGTGGTCCGAGGGAATTCAGGGACAGGGGAACGCTTGCTTGCAGGTGGGCTCCAGGTTTCTATCCAGTTGAGGCCGATGGAGGGAACATGCAGACTGAGATCACCATACTTCACCTGCCTTCATCCCTGGAGATGTGTCCAAGTGTTGCAGCTGCTCAGGTGAGGGGTTAGGACAGGCCTTCAGGGAGATGTCATCAGGTACTGAGGACATGGAGGGCACGTGGCAGGCCTAGAGCAACTGCACCTGACTCCACATTGCCAGGATGCTGCCAAGCACCATGTTGTCACCAACAGCACCACGAAGCCCTCAGCAAAATTCCTGGTTCCCCAGGAGAACTCCTTGGTCTGGTGCTCCATCACCATGATTGATGGGGGGATGTGTGATGCATTCTCCAATCACTGAGCATCCAAAGAAATCTATTAGGCATCTCTAGGGTAAAGCATATCCCCAGAGGAAAGAGAAGTTAACAAAAGAAGATTCTTCTACCTGTATGTATCTCCTTATTTTATGGTTGGAATGTTTCTGTGTAAGGACTTGATTCTTGAAGCTGTGGCAACTTTCTTGTTACCATGAGGGACCAACCAGAAAGAGGAGAAGACTTGGATAATGTTGTTTGGGTACTTACATGTCAATATTTAAGTAATGCTATGTATTTAATCAATCTCTACTCTTTGAGCTATTTTGAATATTTTGGAATAATACATTTTGAGAGGTTTATAGAGTCACCTATTTTTAAAAAATGGGAAAATGATGAATGTTTCGGGACAAGCAATTTGGAAGTGCCTTGGAAAATTTCGTATGCACTTTATAGAGGACTAATCATTGCATTGTTATGAATGAATGAATTAATGAATGGATGGTAAGTGTATGGATGAATGGTTAGATGAATGGGAGGTTGAATGGATGGATGGCATGTGAATGAATGGATGGGTGATTAGATGGAAGGATGCATGATGGATGAATGTGTGGATGAATGAGTAGAACAATAAATGAGTGGGTTGATTGGTAGATGATTGGATGGAAGGATGAATGGGCAATGATAATTTGTTGGGTGGATGAGTGGTTGGTTGGAATGAATTCTTAGATGTAAGGATGCATGGATGGATGCATGCATACTTGCATGTATGCATGGAGGGATAAATGGATAGATTATGGATGGATGCATGACAACTTGGGAAGAAAAGGTGACATTTTAAGTTTTCATGGGACAGAAAGTCATGAGACAAGGCAATGGTATTGAGAGTTGGGACAAACATGCTTCTGACTTGCTGATGCTTCCCCAAAGTGAGGGCCTATATTGTCTTCTCCCTGTCACTCTCCAGCTGGGTAAAATGGTGAGATTATGACTTCAAATTTCTTCATTGGCACAAGTGAGTCAGAGGTTGTGGGGTGCTTCTCTGCTATGGACTTGGAACAAATCCGAGCTCGGAGCCAATACTTCAAGGAACCCAGATCCACCAGCTCTGCACTTGCCCCTTGTTAACTCTGGGGTGCGGGGCAGAAAAGCTGGACTGTTGGCAAGGTTTCAATAATCCTCAGCAAAAGAGAGAAGCAGTAACAGACTTGATAGTTTTGTCAAGAACTGAAAATTGCAGTCATTTGCATGCCTTCATTTTAATTGATGCAATAAATAATTTTTGGTTAATTGGAACACATAAACTTATATATCATTTATTAACATAAATCATTTGCAGGAAAAAATGGATGTGTTGTGGTATGGAGCAAGATGTGCTGCCTTTGGAAAGTCTGGAGAATGAACAACCAACCACCCAGACCCAGATAAAACCCCAAGCTGAAACCAGGCAGCATTTTCACCTCCTAAGCATCAGGTGGCTCTGAAGGAAGAAGAGAAATACATGAGGAGAGGAGACACCCAACATTCACAATGACTTTTTTTGTCGGTTAAAAAGACCCTGAGCTGGTATCTTCTTGCAACTTCTCGACTGTGTACCTTTGGGCAAGTGACTGCACCTTTCTGGCCTTAGTTCCTTTGGGGACCAGAGATCTGAGATCCTGAAGAGGATCCCAGGGTTTGCATGAACAGGACCATGGAGGACGGATAGTTTTTCCCTTCTCTGGTCTCCTGAAGCTTTGGGGGGAATGGATCCTCTCACCCTGTCCATGTGGTTTGAGGGGGCAGACAGCCCCGATATTTGAGAAGCGTTGTTCGTTGACTTAGCTTTTGGGATGAGTCAGCCCTATCCTGACAGTGATGCTGCCCCTTAGCACTGACCCTCAGACTTTGCTGGAATGGCCAGAAGGAGAATATCTTGAGGTTGGGCCAGGAGTGGGCATCAGCACAGAGAGAAAGAGCCAAAAATAATGACATGGGTGGATTTCTTTTCTTCAGAGCAAGGCATGGGGTTCCCCCCACCACCACCATATTCCATTCATAGATGCAAAGGCAGATCTGGACAGTTCAGAAGGTCATTAAAACAGAGCTGGACTGGTTGGGCACTTGGGGCTGTCTCAGGGATCCCCAAGTCTAGGCCTGCCAGCTGGTTTACCCTCCCACTGCTGACTGACTTCTGAGGGTGTCCTGTGTCCATCTGGCAGCATGTCCTCACCAACATGTGTCACTATCCACAGCCTTCACTTCAGAAGGGCCCATTCATGAACACTCACCACTCTTTTTTCACTGCATCTTCATCCTGGGGCTGGAATTGATGCTAGGTCACAGAGGGTAAAAGTTAGTGCACCCCATTTCCTTGTCTTTTGGTCAGATAGTTTGGCATTCCCCCCAAACCTTCCTATTCCTTCACTGCCTTCCTTGTTTACCTAGGGTGTAACCTGGGATCACCCAATTGGCCACTCAACTCCAAGCTTTGCCTCTGGTTCAGCTTCCTGGAGCCTCATCCTAAAAGTTCTGTACTGAGTACCCCAAAAACATGCCCTGGTCTTTGACTTTGTAGGTTGGACCACAACCAGAGGTGCTCAGGGCTTTCTCTTGTTTCTGTGCTCAGGGATCATTCCTGGCTGGTGCTTGGGGGACTTTGTGGGGTGCAAGGGGATAGAAACAGTCAGCATAGCAAGCCCCTGCCCACTGTCCTGTCTTAGACCCAGGTCTCTTCTGTGGCTTCACTTGTGAACACGGGCTTTTAGACTTTGTCTCCTATGCTCCAATGCGGAGAGACAGTTCAGGGACTAAGGGTAAAGGCAGGATCCCCAAACTGGATGGAGCCAGGCCCTGGCTGAGGTGAATTGGCCTCATGTCTGAGGTTGGGGCAATGGGGAACCCTCATCTGTGACCTTTGGTCAGGACTGCCCCAGGGAAGGGACCGGTCATCTTGGAAGTGACCAAGGCAGGGCAGGATAGCAGCTCTGGTGGGACAGAGACTTCCTGCAGGACAAAGAGGGGGCATCCTACAGGTCAGAGATTGAGGCTGTGACTTCCTAGACCACCAAGAAGTCAGAACCCCCAGACTCCCAACATCTGGGAGATGCTGCACCCCAAATGATCAAGAGTACCTAGGCTAGGCTGTGTCACTGAGGGTCCCCTGGCAAGATTCAGGTTGTGGGGGTACCTTATTGATTTCCCCTGAACCTGCAGGGAGCCCTTCCCTGGTCTGCAGAGCAGATGGGGACCTACTAAAGAGCCCCTCCTGACCCAGCTTCCTAGGGACGGGGCCTGAGCTTGGGTGCCTCCATACCACCAAGGCAGCCCCAATCTGGATCCAACAGTGGATTCTGGCTGGACCAACAGTGGATTCTGCACTGCCTCTTACTCGCCCTGATGAGATCTTAAGAGATTAGCTGAACTTTCCTTTCCGGGGTCAAGCCCAGCAATGCCCGAAATGACAGGATGGCCTCCCATCACCATCTCTGCCCCCAGATGCTAATTGCTTTGGGGCCACTTATCTTCTCCATCCTGCCTGCATAAGTGGGGGCTAGTGTCAGATGGGGCAGGGGAGAGGGGAGAGACCCAAGACTGTGGCCTCTACCACTTGCTCCCCAGGATGTCAGCCAGGGGATATGAGCCTGTGCTCTGCACCCCAGCCTTTTGCCCTGTGACTCAGGCCCCCTCAGAGCCCTGGCCTCAGCTGTCCCAAGTGGAGTTCTAGCCTGAGTTCAGTGAACAATGGGCCATGCACAGGTATGGTGCTGCCACAGGGGGAGGATTATTTCCAGAGAACCTCAAAGTGACCCTTTTCACCCATCACCAGCTAGCCCCATTGCCCAGGGAGCTAGGGAACAGACAAGATGCTTCCATTTACAGAGGTGACCTGGGACCCAGATCAACCGTAATGGCTGACCTTGCCTGACCTTGAGTCCTGGTCACCCTCAGTGCCAACTCCCAGTCCCCAAGGGCCTAACATTGTGTGGGTGTTGGTTTACCCAGCGATGGGACTACACCCTGAGAGTACATATGTCCCTTCCCAACCATGCTGGGACACACCAAGAGCATTTAGTGAGGGCTAAGAGAAGGGCAAGTCATGGCCCACTCAGAACGTTAGCACCATAGCGGTGACCCCACTGTGTGGAAGTCCCTGCGGTGAACCCCTCCAAGGCTCTGCCTGGCCCACCCATGGCGTCCCATTTTGTTGCTGAAATCAACTCTGAATGAACTCACTTTTCAGAACTCCCCCTCCTTCTGAGCCCCCTGAGCCTTGAAATCCCAGCTTGGCTAAGTCCTAAACATTCTCTAAATTCTACTAAGGCTTTAAACCCATCATCAGCTGCATGAAACAGAAACTCGGTCTGGAGTATCCAAAGAACAATCCACATCCCTCGCGGGGTGGGTGAGGGCCAGATGGACTTGGCTTTCCTGGGCTTGGAAAAGATACTGTCAGCCCAGTGCAACTTTCTGGAATTGTCCCAACAACACAGGGGCTCTGGGGTCCAGGTCTCTCTGTGGCTGCCTGCCAGAGGATTGGGAAAGGGTCTTTGATGGGGGTGGCAGGGTGGTCTGTGGCACCAGGAGAGAATCTCTGGGTCCTCCAATGCTCCCAGCTAAGCCACTGCATGTGGCCAGGAACCCTGCAATGCTCAGTGGGACTCACTTGGGCTGCTCCTGCCATTCCATGAGGCGCGCGCGCTCGCGCGTGCGTGCGTGTGTGTGTGTGTGTGTGTGTGTGTGTGTGTGTGTGTGTGTGTATGTGTGTGTGAAGAGAGAGATAGATACAGAAAGACAGAGGCAGAGACAGAGACCCAGAGAGGCAGAGAGATGGTGATAGAGACCCAGAGAAGCATAAAGACAGAGATAGAAAGAGGCAGAGAGAGAGGGAGAGAGAAACAGAAGGAGAGAGAGAGAGAGAGAGAGAGAGAGAGAGAGAGAGAGAGAGAGAGAGAGAGAGAGAGAGAGAGATGGCCTTTAGGCCATGTCTGAATACAACAGAGTTTATCTCCAATCATCAGAAAGCTTGGCTGGCCATGTGTGGTGATTTGGGCAACTCCAAGTTCCTGGGACCATGACACAGTGCAAAGGTCTGTGCAACCAGTGCTGGCATTTTGTTTATGACCAGAAAGGCCCACCAGCCCACTTGGGATCCTGGGAGGTTCTCAGGTGATTGATGACACCTGCTTCCTGCCAGGGAAGCCCCAGATGGCCACACCCCCATAGGACCCCACAGGAGCCCTGGTGGTTTCTGCAGATCCTGGATACTCCTCCCTTCTGGAGACCCATGCCCTCCCCTTTGGGTGGTCTCAACTCCCTTGCTAGGTCAGAGGACTGAGCAGGGGGTGTCTGCACACCCAACACTCTCTCTCTTCCTCCAACTTCACATGCAGGTGCCTGCCACCTCTTCCCTGCTTCACACCTTCACCCTCTCGTGGGAAGAAGCCCTGAAAGGTTCTGCATCCCCGGGGACCCTCAGGGAACCCCAAATTTCAAGATGGAGGTGGAAGTAAGGCAGAGAGGATGGATGGAGGGGCTTTGACCCCACTGGCCATCTCTTCGATGAGTCTCCCGGGGCATACGTGGGCAGGCTCTGCAGCAAGGTCGACCTGCCTTCATCAATCTATCGACTGTGTCCATGCCTGGAATAAAACTATCAAGAGTGTTACCTGAATAAAAATGTAAACCAGAAGGTCTCCTTATCCTTCCAATATGGCTGCCCAGCTGTCACACTGTGCTGGATCTGAGGAGGGTAAAGACCACTGGTTCTGGAATTGCCACCTTAATCTGACCACCCAGCCCCAGAAAGCTGTCTGCAGTGGGGGCAGGTGTGAAGTTTCTTGGGGGGTAAGCAGGCTTTGGGGGGATGTTGGAGATATGGTGGTAAAGCAAACTCAGGAGCACCATGAATGCCAATTCTGCCCAGCCTGCACCTTTCCCATTTTCTCAGCCTCTCAGCAGGAAGAGAATTACTATTCATTATTTCTTAGCATTTTTCAAAACTGGGTTTGGGTTTGGGTTTGGGTCACTTGTGGAGACATCACTTTGAGAGGGTGGCCAGGGGATCGGAAATCAAATTGGTGCAGAGACCAAGCTCCACTTGTCTCCTACCTGGTTCCCCCCTAGAGCCCTGGCACTGGCATTTACGCTAGCCACAGCCACAGGTGGGCACACCAGCACCCCACCTTGGCAGTGTCTGTCTGCTTCGGATCAACCTGGATCCTCAGGCGACCTGTGACACATGCCAGAACTGTGCTCTCCAAACTGTCGACATCATTAGCCGGGCTAGGGAGGAAATTGGATTCCTGATATTATAAATTAAAAATTATGCTAACTTTTCCTGGAAAATGATGGCCCGGAATCCAAAACTCCATTAAGATGCACGAGAGAAGGCCGGTGCTGAGGGGACCCATGGAAATTGGGGACGAGAGCCAGCAGCCCCTTCCTGCCGCCAGAAGGTCTTCAATATGCAACTAGCTGATGCCCATCGGAAGGACTCATCTAGGCCACAAGGGGATGTGTGACTGGGAATAATTGAGGCCGCCTGTGCCCCCTCACTGGGGCTGGTCCCCATCTGTGCATCATCAGCTTGCCTTCCGGCAATGAGTCTCTGTTCTGATCAACTCCCCAGGGTCGCACAGTCCCTCCTAGGTGCATGGCTACCCAAATTGCCTGGACCATCCGCTTCCACCCACTGCATCACCCGAGGAGCAGATCCTTCCTCACAGTGCAGGAAAGACCCCAGAGATCTTCCCTTACCTGCATACTCTCCCTGCTGACCTAAGGCTCCAGTCTACATGGACACACAGATCAGGGGCTCCCCAGAAGATTCCAGGAACCAGGGATTGGGGAAGCTGGGCCAGGGGTCTGAGTCTGAGGTTGCTTTCTCTTGATGGGTTAGGGAAGTAGGGCTAAGAATGGGAATCCAACCCAGTGGAGACAGGACCCAATGCTTCAGTCTTTTCCCACTAGACCCTTCTAATATGGTCTCTTTCCTATGTTCCCCTTCGAGGCAATGACCCCATGGAAGAAATGAGGATCTAGGCAAGACAAGCTCTGTCCCACGAGAGGCATTTCTGCTTCCATTCTGGGGGGTTATCTCTGT
The DNA here is from genome assembly GCF_024139225.1 of Suncus etruscus. NCBI lineage: Eukaryota > Metazoa > Chordata > Mammalia > Eulipotyphla > Soricidae > Suncus > Suncus etruscus. Next base: position 6,658,766 of record NC_064854.1, read on the forward strand.
ACCCTCCCTGCTTATTTCTGTTTTAAAAGCTGGGCTTTTGTTAAACACTGGTAGGCCAGGGGGCAAAGGGTGGTGGGATAGGGTACACTTTGGGTCCATTGGTGGAAGGAGGTTGACATTGGTGGTAGGAAGGGCCCTAACTCACTATATATCTGAAATTCAACTATGAAGGACTCTGTAGATTACAATGGTTTCAATAAACTAAAATTTAGAAAAATATGGACTTAGATCATTCTCTTGGGGACAGCAAGAACCTTGGGGGCCCCAAGAAAGCTCCGCAGATGTGTAGATTTGGATCAGTTGAACTTGGAACCCAGAAGTCTCCACCCATTGCAGGCCGGTTGTTCTCTCAGCCAGATTTTCAGTCCCCTGTGGGGAGATTCGGGGCCAGGTTTCGGTTATTCAGCTGGTAGTCACCTTAGGGCAGAGGGGTCTGGAGTCCAACTTGAGAAAGGGCAGGAAGAGAGAGAAGGCTGTGGGGGGGGGGGGACCCACTCATGTCCTCAAGGAAGCAATTTCCAGAAGTGTCCACTTGCTCTGGGAAGTGTCACTGGCCTCATTCTGTGAGCTGGTGATGACCTCATGGCCATGGACATAAGCACTGTGTGGCCCAACCGGACATACCCTAACCTATAGGGACTGATTCCTAGTGGCCTAGCTTAGCCTATACACTAGCCCTCAAAGACACCACCAGCTCGTGAACTCCCTCTGGGCAATGAACCTCAACTGGAAGTCAATCCACTCTGGGCCCCCACTTGGCTCTCCCACTTTCAGCCAAGCTCTGCAAGTATGAGCAAGCACCCCATTTTCTGGGCCTCACCACTGTCAGGCCATTCAGAAACCATGGACCCTGGCAGTGAGGAGTCTACTCTGCTGGCACAGTACTCCAAGAGGGCATGGTAGGCCGGGCCACGTTCTGGATTTCTGTGAGGAAATGAGCCACCTCTTGACACTCCATTACTCCCTTCCTCACCTTCATCAGTTTCAATGACCCAAAGGCATGGCCTAGTGTTTCTAGTGTTTGAGCATTATCTCAGAATGTTTCCCAAGAAAGCAGGACTCTGCCATTTATACACCCAGTTGGCTTCCAGTATCAACCTTCACAACTACTCCTTTTCCTCACAACCTCTGGAGACCCAGTTTCCATCTCCCCATGTCTCCCTGCATTGATTGACTAGAAGTCTTCCAGGTCTTGAGCAGAGGAGCCCACTTGTTCTTTCTGCTCACACACAGCTCTCCAGACATTCATTCTCCAGTTCATGTATCTGCCCACCCCTCTATTGTCCATTCTTCTGACAGTGTGACCATTCAACCACCCTACAAATATAGATTTAGGCCTCACTGGCGGGGAGAGGGAGAAAGATGTTGAGTGGCAAAGGAGATAGTTACAGAGACTCAAATATGGTACCCTGGCTTCTTTCTCAGAATCAAACCCTTAGCAGTGAGCGAGTATCCAGACTTGTCCTTTCAACATCATGTCTCCACCTAAAGAGTTCTCAAGGAGTGGCCACAGTCCTTAATATGGCTCCATAGAGGGGGGACAGATCTAGGGGACCAGTAGGGATTCCTGGACCTAGTCAGCAAGTTCCAGCATGATGCCTTGTGAAAAGGTTCAGGTGCTACATTGTGGGGGTGAACCCCAAGAAGAAAGTATGGGGGCAAGTTCTCAGAGCTGGAAGCAGTGGGAGATGGGGCTTCTGGGGAATAACCCTATCTGCTGTAATTGTTTAGTTTTCACTCCTGTGCTGTAGGGATGCGAAAGAAGTGTAATGGGGTCAGGGTGATGCTCTGCAGACCCAAAACTGCACACAAAGCCCTTTTTGCCAGCCTTTTTGATGTCGGTGAATGATAATTGGTTGATAGCAATGTCATTAAATACAACAATAGTAATAACAAGTGCTGGTGATAATATGGTTGGCCATAGCTCTAATTAACGTTGGGGTTTCTGATGCACTGGAGAAGATAGACTTGGGGGTCCCAGGAGAGATATCCCCGCCAATGTAATCGGGAGCTACAGGGTGGTCCCATGGCTTCAGAAGATGCTGCTGAGACCCCAGGCTCCCTGAACAGTGCCAGAGGGCCTGGCTGTCATCCAGGCTCTTCACCAGTCAGACAGTTGAGGCTTTCTGAAGAATGACCTCATGGAATGCCAAATTTCTGCAGCAACATGAGAGGGTTCGCTGCACACCCTTAGTGCGCTGGCATGTTTGCTTTGGGCTGGTGGGTCCCACTTGCCATCTCAAGGCTCCCCATGGTGCCTGTCCCCACTAGGGCAATGGGACCAGGCAGAGGCTTCTAGGCAGACTTCCCAGCCCACAGTCACTCCTACATGAGGAAAACAAGAAGATAAATAAGAGAGTCCTGAGGACAGAGTAGGACCTCCAAGAGGGGCCTGGAGGTTCAACCAGAGCCAGCCCCCTCCTCTGACACAGGTGAGTGGTCAAAAACCAGAAGCTGGAAGGTGAGATTCAGCCTGATGTGAGTGGGGGGGGGGACCCTTGGAATATTCCAAACCTGCAGACAGAAGCTGATATGGGTTTCACAGGACAGGAGAAGAATAATACAGACACTTAGAGGGAGTAGGCTGATCACCAGGGGACTCAGTTACTCTGTCCATTCAGGTTCCGAGGGTGTAGAGTTCAGGGAATTGGGCTTTAGCCTTTGGTGTCACTCTGGGCGGATGTAACCATGCACCCCCATCTGCTGAACAGAGCCCCCTTCTTTGCAAATCTACAAGGTCCAGGAGCAGAGGGGACAGCTTGGAGAGATGCTCAGAGCTGGGAAAGAAATCCCACAAATGCCCTGCTCTGGGCTGTGCCCCTTCTGTAAAAGAGTGGAGGCTGGATAGATGAACCTCCAATGGATGAGAGGTAAAACTCCTCCAGTGTCTGTGGAAGGAGCCTTCCTGAGACCTCTCAACTCATGCACAAATCATTCATTCACTCATTTGTTCATTCCTTCATTCCACTTTGACCTAAGGTCTCCAAGCATTGGAGACCCTGAGCCTCAAGGGGGGAGGGGGGGCTGACTGTCCCCTTCTCAGTTCTTCCTGAGTCCCAAAGTAAAGCCTCACTAACTTAACTAACACAGGCAGGAACCAAGCCAGAAATTTCCTGAGCCTCGGTCTAATTTTGCCCAGCAGTCTCCTGGCAAGTGTTGGAGGGGCCAGAGAGAGGAGACAAAGTGGGCTTCGAAGAGAATTCGTTTGTGCCCTTGAGAGGGAGGCCATGGGGGGCCTGAGTCACTCCTTGGGCTTTGGGATTTTGCCTTCAAATCAGAAAATTGGCGTTATTACAGCCCAGGATTGACTGGTGTGCAGGTCACATGCATCTTTGCCGGCAGGAAATCAGAGTGGGAGGGGGGTCTCGGTCTCCCAAAGTGGCCAAGGGAGGGCAGGGGCCTGGTGTCCCCCAACACCCTGTAACCCTGGGCTTCCCACAAGCTTCGATACCCCCTTCTCTCTTACTGCTGAAGATGGGGGCAGTCTCCTTCCCCACCTGCCCGCCCCTCAGTTCTAATTACCCATCGATCTTCCTCACATTAATCCCCTTAAGCCTCAGCAAATCGTCCTTAATTCACCTGAAATGCTATTGATTCTCTCAAGTTTAACTTACAGCGAGTTTCACACACACACACACACACACACACACACACACACACACTATGGAAGGGAAGGAAGAGGTTCTGAACCCCCTCTCAGAGTTGTTTACAGCCTCCCTTACCACCTCTCTGGAAAGAAAAAGAAAGCATCTCTATGGAACAGGCATATTTTGGTCATTGTTTATGGTTCCATGATGGCCTTTGAAGCTCCTAATGGCAAAAGAGGCCCTTCAACAACCTCAACCATTCCCTCAAGAAAGGGGGCAGGAGTTACCAGAAGACACACACACACACACACACACACACACACACACACACACCCCACATAGACTCCACACAGTCATACTTTCCACATGTCTACCAACCACAGAGATACATATATACAATCCACACATACCATATATACAATACTCCACACACAGTACATATCATTATCACACATACTGCAGACCTTACATAGCACATTAATAGCACATGACAACCTAGTGACAACTAGGTCAGGATTTGGCCTGAACCAACATCCAGTTGTGGTTTTAGATCCTACACTCCTCTAATGGCACCACTGTGGCAAGTTGAAGATGGCCACATGGGATCTCAATGCTTTTCCTATTTTCCTGTGACTGGAATTTATTCTGAGTCAAAAGCCAGTGGAGAGCTTGAGCTACCAGACCTGATGGGCTTCCAGTTGCTTAGTTCCTTGCTGAATGTTGGCAAGGGACAGACCCTTCTGTGTTGGACAAAAGGGAAATATTTTTGACCCATTGGCTATTCAAGAAACATCAGTAGCTCTTTTCTTTTTTTTTCTCACTAGGAGCATCCATAACACAGAACGGGAGTTGGTTGTTGAAGGGAGATCTATGAAAGTGGCCTACGGGCCCATCTTGGTGTTGGGTCACCTACTCTTCCAGTAATTAGTTCACATTGCCAGCAACACCACCAACTCAACTAGATGTGCTGCTGGTTGGTTGGCTCCAGCTAGATGTGCCTGTCTTTGGTTGGGACACAGAGCCATCAATTTGGGGTCCACAGAACCAGCTCATGCATCCTGGGGAGCAGAGAAATGACTGCTGGACATGGTTTCCAGTACTCAGGACCTTTGTGAGCTCAGATCCCCCCAAATCCATAGTGCTCTGCATCCTGACAGAGTCACATCTGTCAGGGACTGACTCTAGTTGGTTCTGTCTCCCTGTGGGTCTGGTAAGGCCACTGCTCCAGGACAGAGACCCAGAGTTCTGCCCCTGGTTTAAGGGGGCAGGAAACCCAGACCCAAGTCCAAATTTAATTTAATTTAATTTAACCTGGTTCCTAACCCTTCCAGAATCAGTTCTTCCTTTTCAAAGCACAAGGTCCAACAAGGGGAATGGGGGTACCAGAGGCATCTCCTTCCAGCGTGTGAGAAGGGCTCAGGAACTTTCTAGCTAATATGCCTCCAATGGGAAAAAAAAAAAGGTAAAATAAAGAAATAACCCAAATATTTCCTGTCATGAGTCTATGGAGAGGATGTGTTTCCTTGCTTTCAAAACAGGTTTCTAGGTCTAGAACATATGATTCACATGCAAGCACCCCAGGGTTGTGCTTTGGCACACACACTAGCACATAGGCACCTCAACAAAAAATATCCCCAAATTTCTGATTCTCCCTAAAGGACCTAGCTGGCATCTTTCTAGGCAGTCCCAGGCAAGAGAAGTGGGGTCTGGCGCAGGACCCCTCCTAAAGTCGCTGGTAACTAGTAGTAGCTGTCAACTAGTAGTCACTGGTAAATAGGTTCCAATGTTCTCTTGGCTAACATCCCGCCCCCATGTCCCCTTTCAAGCTGAAAGCTTTGAGCCATCCCGGAGACCGGAAAGGTAACAACTACCTTTTGTCCCTTTTATCCATTAAAGCCGGAGGCGTCCCCATCCCTGATTAGACTGACAGGGGAGAGCTGGCAGCTGAATGGAAATTCAATCAAACCAGAGGCAGGACCTGGGGGGATGCGGAAGGTGGGCGGATAGCTGAAAGCATCCTCCAAAGTACAGGGGTGCCATCTCCATCTCAGGCTGCAGAGCCTGCTGAGGCTGAGTCCCCCAGCCCCGTGCACTGCGCCAGGAGGTGATACAGCCAGTCTGTGAATCGATACTGGCTCTTGGCTGCCCATCTGCAGCACAGCACCCCCCACCCCCCATACCCCATTTAGCATAGTCACTGAGTAATGGGAAAAGCAATCGAGTTGCAGAGTGAGGCTAGGTAATTGGATGGCGCGGGCGGAATGGTCCAGCTGGGTAGATTATATTAGTGCGGTGTATTAATTAAAAGCACAACACCGCAAACCCTGTCCAAAGTGCCCATTCATTATTCTTTGGCTCCAAAGGGCAGACGTGCTAGAGAGCTCCAAGCCAGGAGAACATGGCGCAGCCCTGGGAAGTGGCAGTGAGGACTGTTGCCAGCAGGATCCAGAGGGGCTGCAGCAGGGGGCTAGAGGACACCAGACCTGTGCTCAGGGGTGCTCTCGTCTCAGGGGGTGCTGCTAGTGCAGGCCTGTGGCAGGATAGATGGAAGGAAGGAAGGAAGGAAGGAAGGAAGGAAGGAAGGAAGGAAGGAAGGAAGGAAGGAAGGAAGGAAGGAAGGAAGGAAGGAAGGAAGGAAGGAAGGAAGGAAGGAAGGAAGAAGGTATGAAGGAAGGAAGGAAGGAAGGAAGGAAGGAAGGAAGGAAGGAAGGAAAGAAGGTATGAAGGAAGGAAGGAAGGAAGGTATGAAGGGAGGGAGGAAGAAAGGAAGGAAGGAAGGAAGGTATGAAGGGAGGGAGGAAGAAAGGAAGGGAGGGAGGGAGGGAGGGAGGGAGGAAGGAAGGAAGGTATGAAGGGAGGGAGGAAGAAAGGAAGGGAGGGAGGGAGGGATGTGTGGAAGAGAGTGTGTGGAAGGGGAGTGTGGAAGGGACGATGGGAGAGAGAAGGAAGGAATGAAGGATGTGAGGAAGGAAGGAAGGAAGGAAGGAAGGAAGGAAGGAAGGAAGGAAGGAAGGAAGGAAGGAAGGAAGGAAGGAAGGAAGGAAGGAAGGAAGGAAGGAAGGAAAAAGAGAGTGTGGAAAGGAGGGAGTGTGGAAGGAAGGATGGGAGGGTGAAGGAAGGATGGGAGGGAGAAGGAAAGAAGGAAGGATGAGAGAAAGGAAAGAAGGAAGGAAGAAAGCAAATACACATATTTTTTGGAGTATGAAAATACAATACTTTTAGCCAGTCATTGTGTACTTTATTGAGCAAACTTTGCTTTTTTTTTTTTTTTTTTTTGATTTTTGGTTTTTGGGCCACTCCTGGTAATGCTCAGGGGTTCCTCCTGACTATGCACTTAGAAATCGCTCCTGACTTGAGGGATCATATGGGATACCAGGGGATAGAACCGAGGTCTGTCCTAGCAGGGGCAAGGCAGATGCCTTACCACTTGTGCCACCTCTTCGGCTCCATTTTTCCTTCTTTAATAATTCGCTCCTATTTACCTGAAAATAAATGTACTATGAGCAACTTTGTCAACTATGTGATACATGATCTTTATATAAAGTGTTGGGACCTGGGTTCTGAACTAGGAGGGATGCCATTTTGAAAAGGTCATATGGCAGGCAGGCTTCTTCTCAGGTTCTGAGAAGGGAGAGATGCCATTTTGTATGAACCACATGGATAGGTCTTCACAAGCCTATTTCCATAGACACGGCCACCAAAGTACCTGGCCATAACATGCAGCCTATCAGGGAAGGATAAGGAAGCAATAGGAAGGTACCCCTACACAATAGTCAATCATTCTAAAGATCATCAGAAAGTTGGAACCTCCCTATATCTTTTCCCTATGTAATCTTCCTCATGACCTTGGACAGGGTTTACTTCTTTTGGGAGACGGCCCTAGAAGGCCAATTTGGGGTCTTTTTGGCAGACGGATTAAAGTAATAAACTTTATTCCAGTTGTGTGGTCTTGTCCTTACAGCATGGGCTCTAACAAAAGTAAATTGTATTTTTTTAGAAAGGCCAGGGAAGTTCTCTCTCCACATCTTTATGAGAGGATGGCTTGTTCCTGGGGACCCCACCCTGGCAGGGCCTGGCTTTCCTGCTATACCCCACCATTCCCTGTTGAGGAACCCACTTCCTCCGAGTGGGGAGAAAGACAACTGTGACCCTAGAGTGAGGCCATCTAGACAACAGCCAGGCCTGTCCTCATCACTGACCTTCAAGGCACCTTTTCAGCTCTGCTTCTTAGATATTTGTTTGGACAACAGCAGGATCACCAGTAAGGCCCCTTTCAGAGTGTGTTTTTCAGGTCTTTATGGAAGTGACAGAAGAATTGGACAACCACTTGCTGGAAAAAATAAATAAACAAGCAGAGCTGGATGAGTCTCTAACCCCATATCAAAAGTGAACTCCAAGTGGATTAAAGATTGGGCGTGAGAGCGGAAACCACAGTGTACATGAGCCGATGCAGGAAAACATTCCACGTCTCCACCTCAGATATGTTTCGGGGGGAGATTCAATTTCAGAAATAAAGGAAATGAAAATCAATCTAGAGCATGAGGGCCGCATTCACGTGGAAAGTTTTCTCTATAGCAAAAGAAAATATCAATGAACCCAAACAGTCTCCAGAACAGGGGAGGAATTTTGCCCCTCATGCCTTCTAAAATGGTTTGTGAAGAATTCATATAATTTAACAACCCCCAAATTGGGCTGATGTTTCTGAGTGGGGCTTCTGTGAGGACATACAGACACTGGTAGGCACAAGAGAAACTACTCATTATGACCCTTTGGTGGGACCTAAATGGAAAGGCAGAACCATGAAATATATCCCCGTGGGTGCAAGGCTCACCCCAGAGCAGCACCAAGATACTGAAGGGGATACAAGGAAGGGATGCCCATACAGCCATTTTGGAGAAGACAACTTCCTCAATAATGGTAGAATAGGGCTTGCAGGACTGAGTGCAGTTGTGCATTTGGGCCTCCAGTTCTATGCCCTAACATGTTATACCACTCAACGGAGCTGGAACCAGCTCCCCAGAGGGTAAGAATAGTTACCCTATGTGTTGGTACTAGTAAGTTTTCATTTGGCCTGCTCCTGCCCTTGGGGATGAGCTTTGTTTTTTCCCAATAAAGGCTACTTTGGAGGGCTGGAGGGGAAGCTGCCATCTTGGCTCATCATTCCACATGGTGGAGCAACTGGCTGTGGGTAAACAACTTGCAGTGTTAGTTTCTGACCTGCTATTTCTTCCCAAATGTGTGTAGATTATTTCCTGGTTTGGAATTGCTGTCGAACCTGCCTCTCTTGTCCTACCTGGATGGGGAGCATGGGAATCCTTTCCTCTCTCTTGCGATCGTGGAACACAAACCCACGATTTCACACCTATGTTAAACAATGTCTAACAAACCCATTTGGAAAAAATCAGTCCAAAGAATATAAAAGTCATTAGCACAGAAGTTAAATTTGCCCTGGTATTAGTTGCAGCTTTCTTTACAAAAGCTAAACTCTAGAAGCAGAGTAAGTATGCAGCGATAAATAATAAACATGAGACTCATTTAGACAATGGAATACAGTTCAGCTATAAAAAGGGGGAAGGTATGCCACTTGGCAGCAAAATGGAAGAATTATATGCCAAGTGGAAAAAGTCCTAAGAAGGGAGAAGACAAAAAATTAGATGATTTCTCATCTATCCATACGACAAAATGTTGATGCAGAGTCAGACCAAGGAGAAGATAAAGAAAAATAAGATGCCTCCTGACGTTCTCTGTTCTGATTCCACATTTGGAGGGTAAGAGTTTCCTTGTTCACATAATAAATTAGAATCCTTGAGAAGGGAAAAATGAGGGAACTCAATCCTTCGCTCACTCTACTCTAACTAAATTTTCAGCCCTTGTTTGGGACAAACCAGCAATGGGATACACCAGTGACACTCTTTGGACTACCTTCTCTTCCCATTAGGACAGGAGAAGTGGGATGAAGAAACCAAGGTGAGTGAGTGATAAGGAAGAGACACAGTGGAGACAATACAAACTCACATGGAGAGCCCAGTTCCAGCCCTTCAGCTGTGCTCACCACCCTCCCAAGCCCAGAGCGGCAGGAAGGGCACCTAGAGGGGACTGGGGGGAACCTGCCAAAACATGGGCCAGGAACTGGGCTGTGGGCCACACCCCCTCCACAGCTTTGCATCCAGCATCCTGCAATACATGTCCAGATGAGTATGGAGCACCCTAGTCCCTGGAAACGGCCAGCAAAGGGGGCATGGCCTCATGTTTTAGAACTGGCCCTCCCGTGGTTCCTGCTAATTGTTCCCACACTCTTCCAAGCTGTCCGAGGAGCAGTCACAAGACTCTCTTTCCACGAGCATCCATCTCCCCAACTGTCCTGGCTTCCCATCTAGTTAGCCACAGATGTTGTTTGCTGGGACACAGCGGGGACACCCCGGAAGGAGGAAAGGATTCAAGGCCTGGAGCTTAATGCCTCTTCCCTCTTTCAGCAGAGGCAAGCTGGGACCCTTCTGTGACATGAGACAGCCCAAATAGGCTGGAGAATCCTTTCCAAGTGTCCCGTGCTGTAGTGGAATTCTCATGCCCAATCCCAGGGGCACTGGGGAACTCGGGTCTGGAAGCAATGCCAACATAGCAAATAATCCACAGAATGTTGTAGAAAGAGAACAGCTTCAGGAAAACTTCCACCACAAGCTATCTGCTAGTTGGCAAAGATATGGCAGACAGACAGGCTAGCTGTGGAACAGAAACTGCAAACAGTTTCTCTGACCTGAGGTCTTTATTGGGAAGAAAGGAGCCACCCCCCTGGGTGGAGAACAAGTAGGGGTAGGGGACCAGTCTAGAGGTACTTCCAGTCCATGACAAGTACAAGCAAAGAAGAATTATCCTGAATAGGGTAAAAAACAAAAACAAAAACAAAAACTGGTAACTCTAACACCCTACCCCATGGAGTTGGACTCAGACTAGTCCATTCCCAAGGCAGAATGGAGTCTAGGGGTTCTGTCTGGAGAAAGCCCCCCCCCCAACTCATATTCTGCTTGGAGCACAAACAGGTCTTGTAGCCATCACCCAAGAAAATATCTTTGCTGTGCCTTCTCAGATTAGTAAACTAAGTCATGGAATAATTTTATTTTTAGTTTAATTTTGTTATTATTAAAAAAAAAACTGCCACACACAGGATTTCTGCTAGTGTTCTAGGATTTCTATCTCCCATCTATCTTTTTCTTTTTCTTTTTTTTGTTTTGTTTTGTTTGTTTTTGGGCCACACCCGGCAGTGCTCAGGGGTTACTCCTGGCTGTCTGCTCAGAAATAGCTCCTGGCAGGCACGGGGGACCATATGGGACACCGGGATTCGAACCAACCACCTTTGGTCCTGGATCGGCTGCTTGCAAGGCAAACGCCTCTGTGCTATCTCTCCGGGCCCTATCTTTTTCTTTCTAATTTTTATCATAACACCACGATTTTCCAAGTTGTTCAGAATCTCATCATTCCGGGCATTCAGTGTTCCTACACCAATCCCTTTCCCTTCATCAATGTCCCCAACATTGGACACCACGCTAGCCTGCCTCCTTGCAGACACAAACAAATTTACTTCCTCTTGCTTGTTCCAACACAAAGACAAATGGAACGATCAAGACTTAGATCCACAAGAGTCGATTTGAAATGATTGTTCTGTCTCTCCACGTTACTAAAGTCAGTGTCTGAGGATTGGCTGGGCTGTGCATGGTGCTAACTGAGCCTTCTGTGTTTCCTATTCAGGATCCCCGAGTTTGGGAGATTTCTGTGGAACTTTCTTATCACATTTCCAGGAATCCTACTGAGCTGACATGACTATAAAATATTAAGATGTCATGTGGCATAATATTCCATTGTGTATATGTACCACATATACATTAGCCATTCATCTGTTGAAGGGCATCTTGGTTGCTTCCAGAGTCTTGCTATGGTAAATAGTGCTGCAATGAATATAGGTGTAAGGAAGGGGTTTTTGTATTGTATTTTTGTGTTCCTAGGGTATATTCCTAGGAGTGGTATAGCTGGATCGTATGGGAGCTCAATTTCCAGTTTTTGGAGGAATCTGCATATTGCTCTCCAGAAAGGTTGAACTAGTCGGCATTCCCACCAGCAGTGGATAAGAATTCCTTTCTCCCCGCCAACACTGCTTGTTCTCATTCTTTGTAATGTGTGCCAATCTCTGTGGTGTGAGGTGGTACCTCATAGTTGTTTTGATTTGCATCTCCCTGATGATTAGTGATGTGGAGCATTTTTTCATGTGCCTTTTGGCCATTTGTATTTCTTCTTTATCAAAGTGTCTGTCCATTTCTTCTCATTTTTTGATAGGATTAGATGGTTTTTTTCTTGTAGAGTTCTGTCAGTATATTTTGGATATTAGCCCCTTATCTGATGGGTATTGGGTGAATAGTTTCTCCCAATCAGTGGGTGGCTCTTGTATCCTGGGCACTATTTCCTTCGAGGTGCAGAAGCTTCTCAGCTTAATATATTCCCATCTGTAAATCTCTGCTTTCACTTGCTTGGAGAGTGCATTATGCAGCCTTCAGGAGAGATGAAGTCGTGAAATTTTCCTATACATGGATGTACATGAAATCTCTTATGCTGAGTGAAATAAGTCAGAGAGAGAGAGAGAGAGAGAGAGAGAGAGAGAGAGAGAGAGAGAGAGAGAGAGAGAGAGAGAGAGAGAGAATGGTCTCACTCATCTATGGGTTTTAAGAAAAATGAAAGACATTTCTCAACAATTTTCAGAGACAAAGGAGAGGAGGGCTGGACGTTACAGCCAACCTCATGAACCTCACCACAAAGAGTGATGAGTGTAGTTAGAGAAATAACTACATTGCGAACTATCCTAACAATGAGAATGTATGAGGGAAATAGAAAGCCTGTCTAGAGTACAGGTGGGGGCGGGGAGGGGAGGAGGGACATTTGGGACATTGGTGATGGGAATGTTACAGGGGTGATGGGGGGTGTCATCTTATATGACTTAAAATCAACCTCAATCATGTTTGTAACCAAGGTGTTTATTTAAAAAGTATTTAAAAAAAAAGATGTCATGTGTCCATGTGCGGCCACATGGACCAGGGTAGATAGAACTCAAAACTCCCACCTTTCTTTTGAGAACAGTGATTAATTCTGACTTGGAAGCAGACCCAGGGCTGTTACCAACTTGTTGGGGGTGTTCTGGTGTTGAATGCAGGCACACATAGGAGAAGAGACCCCTTCTCCCTGCCTTGCTGCCTGGGCTCTCCAGCATTGGGGGAGACAGGGCCCCTTGGCCATCTCTAGGTGGAAAGGGGAAGAGCCTTGGACCTCCCATTCATCTTAGACCTTCCTTCAGTGTTAGCTGGAGCAAAGATGGGGCCCATGCAGCTCAGCATATGTGTCCCTGTACTCACTCCTGACCCAGTGAGCTCTGCCTTGGTGGCCGGGCTCCTCCTGAGAGAGGCCTGAGCACCCACTTCTGTGGCATCACGGAGCCAGAACAAATGCATTTTTGTTCTAGGATGTTCTACTTTTTCCATTTGAGGCACTGGAGTTTACAATATTGCTCGTGGCAGGGTTTCATGCATAGCACAATCCTTCACCACACCCTCTCCAGAGCGTCCACTGCCTTGCATCATTGTCTCAGCATCCTGTCCCATCCTCATCACACCACCATGGGGAGATTTTTGTTGGAGACTATCTCTCTGTTTTTGTTGCCTTTGGGTATTTGTTACTCCCCAACTATGTTTCTTTACATCTCACATATGAGGAAGATCATTCTGTGTCTGCCCCTCTCTCTCCAACTCATGTCACTTGGCATAGCATGCTCCAAGCCCGTTCAACAAGTAGCAACAAATGCACGATTTTATCTTTCTTTTTGTTTGTATTGTTTGTTTTAGGGCCATACCTGGAGACACACAGGGGTCACTCCTGAATCTGGGGCTGAAGTTACTCCTAGCAGGCTTGAGGGACCCTTTAGTCTACTGGAGATTGAACCAGGTTCTGGTCGTGTGCAAGGCAAATGCCCTTCCTGCTGTGCTATATCTTCAGCGCCTCCATGTCATCGATTTTATCTCTGAGTAGTATTCCATTGTGCCCACATATCACAGTCTCCATTGCCTATTTTGGACACTTGGGCTCTTTCCAGACTTAGACTCCTGTGAATAGTGCTATGATGAACTTGGGAGGGGGGTAACTATCTTTTCTTACTAGAATTTTGGGGCTCTTGGGATAGGTGCCAAGAAGCAGAACTGCTGGGTCCTATGAGAACTCGGTTACAAGTTGCTGGAGCACTCCCATTCTTGCTCACAGTTTGTTCCTTTATCTCTGATTCTTCCAAAAGCCCTCTAGACCCACGTGTTGAGCCCTCCCCTGCTTCTGAGGGCCTGCAGCTAAAAGACTGGACAGTGTGCAGACCTTAGCAATCCACCTATCTCCTCCAAGCCCTCAGGGCTGCAGTGCCCAGCTGGTCCTTTTCTCCCCTGCCCATCCTGTGTGATCTCTGTGAGTGGTTGGGTACCTCCATGCAATTAGGGCTTTGCTCTTCATCTGTCCTTTCATGGATAATTCCAGGAGGAGACACAGAATGTTCTAGATTTACGGCCTGTAAAGCTCTGTTCTCTTTGGAGCTGGCCCACAGACAGGGTGAGGTCAGAGGGGCGCTGAGCAAACAATGTTGATCTGGGCCAGGAGAAAAATTAACCCTAAGACCCCATCCAGACTTTTAGGCCGGCTGCCGGGCCTCCTAAATCCTTCCAACAAAAGGTCTCTGTGCATTGTACATTCCCTCCAGCTCTCCAGCGGAAGTGGCTGAGCCCTCCAGGATGGGGCACCACCTGCTCCACAGCTGGAGCTGCCCAGGTGCAGACTCGCACCCCAAGGGCCTCCAAGTGTTTTCCCACCAGCTTGGAACAGGAATTCCCAGGCCCGGAAGCAGTCTCACAGCCAGATTCCCATCTACCCTGTTCCGGTCATGGCCTTTCTTTGCCTAGACAAGCTAATCCTCTCCTCCAAACATCCCCACTTCTGCAGCCCATCTGTCCTTCAGCACTAACTGTCCATCAGGAGGAGGAACTTGTGCCTGTCCTTCCCCCACAGTTGACTTGGGAAGCCAGGAACTCCCCCAGCCTCATGGCCCTTTGCTGTCCACCCGGGTTTGCTTCTACCAACCCAGAAGAGTCTTCCCAGCCCCAAGCCCTCCCTTGGGCTCTCAATAGTCAGCTGGCCTACAACTGTGAAAGATGGGGTATAGGGTCCCCAGGGCCCAGCTCACCCCCTCATCTTTATTCTATAAGTTCTCTGGCATGGCCGCAGAGCATTGTCCTGCTGGAGAACACACTGGGAATCCACAAAAACAGACTGATGACTAGTACTTACTGGGCGAGTTCTGTGAATCTCGAACCACCCCCAGACCTGGGTTTTTGCCCTGTGCCATCTCACACAGCACACATCCACACACATGTACAATCACACACATAGCAACATACACACCCAGTGCGCGTGCGTGCACACACACACACACACACACACACACACACACACACAATTACCCAATTACAAACCAAGCCCAGCTAGCTGGTCAGCAGCACAACTTGAAGAACTTAGTGCTTTGTAGGAAAATATTTGGGTTATTTAGTCTAAAGTAACTTAAGGCCCGCCCACTCCTGACTAGACTCAGTCAACCAGGCTGCTAGCTGAGTCCCAGACATGTGAGCACCTCAATCCTAGAAATGTTGGGATGACCCCAGATGACCTGGAAGTGCTTGGGGAGCCAGGTGAGTGAGAAAACTCAGGTATATTGGAGTCAAGAGATGATTTCTTCTTCATAAAACCCACAAGCTTGAGAATCATGAGAAAATTCCCATCTTTTCTATGTAATTCCACGCCAGTTTCCTTTTGGAAAATTTCCACCCCCAACATCTGGGCACAGGCTAAACATGTCATGGCCTGAGGCCTCTGAGGACCATAGTGACCAGATTTTGAAGTCCCGAAGACCACAGAGAGAGGACTTGATTTTCAGATAGGAAGTTCAAATCTGGTGGGTTCTGTGGGAGAATCAGGACCCCAAGAAGGTGGAGCCATCTGGCACATGTCCTTCTAGAAAGAAAAGCCTCTGTCCTCTCTGGTCCTAAAGCCTCTGTGAGCTTGACCTTAGTTTTGATCACGGCCCAACAGGACACTTGTTTTTCTACTTGAGAGCAAAGGTGCTCGCAGCGAGGGCCTCATGGTTCTCCTGTGCCTCCATCTGACAGTATTGCATGGTGAGTGGGCTGAGGGAAGTGGACAGGAGAGAAAAGCTGAGAACTGCTCAGAACTGGCACCTCTGGGAATCCAGGAAGGAAGACTCGACAGTCGCAGTTAACTGAGTTTTGCCACTGACTGAGGTGAATGCTCAGGCCAGATCATGTGCTTCATTCTGACCCCTGGGCCATGCTGATGCTCCAACAGATAGCAAAGGCCTTGACCCAGACAGACCGGGATGGTAGGTGCGATGCAGGTAGAGGGTTAAGATTGGGAGAGGAGAGAAAAGAGGGTTGTTCTTGAAAACAGAGCCATGAAAGGCCTAAATGACAAGGATTCCAGAGCTGGTGGAGGTTACACATGGGAAAGTTCCAGATCACAGAAGAAGAATTTGCTCTTTTTTTTTTCTAAAGAGTGCCAAGTGAGAAGGTTTTAAGAAGTGTCTTTAAATTTTTTCAATGTTGGCTTCATGTTTATATAAGCCACATTAAAAAAAATACAAACAAACACCCTTCAAACAAGCCCTTTCCGGTTCTGAGCTGGATTCTTAAACTGTGAGGAGAAAGGGAAAGCAAAGGGAAGATTAACAGCAATGTTGTCTACTGGGGTTTTCTTATCTCTAATCCAGACTTAAACCCAATTAAGGCTCATTGGTTCCCGTGTTAATCAAATAATGTCTTGGATTTTGAATCCAGCCACTAGTAGATGAATACTAATGATACAAGGTTGGCGTTGAGGGATATACTAAGCACAGGGCTTAAAGTGCTGGCTTTGCGCATGCTGAGTCCTGATCAGCATCCTGGCATTGCATATGATCCTCTGAGCACAAAGCCAGGAGAAAACCCTGAGCACTGCCAGGAGTGGTCCCAAAATGGGAAAACAAAACAAAACAAAAAAGCAAGTTGCAAAAAATCTTGCATGTTTCAGGTCCATGCAGCCAACATTCCCTTGCCCTAGCTCTGAGGCCCTGGGGGGAGATGGTCTTGTGCTTATTGGGGCTGGGGAGAAGATGTCCTCTGCAGGTCCGACTTGCAGCACCACCCTATGACCCCTGCACAGATGTAATCAATAAAATCTCTTGGCAAAAGTCCCGATCCATAGTCCAGGAGGGTCGGTGGATGCTGCATGGAGGGGCTGGGAAGATGGGGTGGTAGAGTGAATGCAGGAGCCGAGCCTGCCTGGATTCCTTGCCTTTCACCTCTCCCACTGGGCCTCTCCAGAGTTATGATCTTTAATAAAACCATCAGCATTCATAAATTTAGGTAATTCATTGTTTTTCTGGGCTGGGGGCTCATGCACAGATGCTGAGTAGGAAACTCAAGTGGTCGGTGTGTAGAGTCACACTTTGGGGAAGAGGCTGAAACCATAGCTGGTCTGGGTGGGGAGCCCACGTCTACCTCAGTGCCACTCCTGTTTAGTTCATTTTTTGCACTTAAAGTCTTCTGGTAGGTTGAGTACTTCGCTGAGTTCTCTGAGTCATTCTACAAAATTATCAGAACTGATGGGGGGCCCAGGGCTGTGGGAACCCATAAATCAGTGCTTATCCGGCACCCCACCATCATTGACCTTTGAAGAGGAGGTGCTCTGGGGGCTGTGATCCCTTCCCTGGGGCGCCGGAAGTTCGTCCCAGGTAGAGAGTGTCAGAATCGAATTGGATTCTGGCGTACCGGCAGGTGGCATAGAGCTGGAAGATTGGTGTGGGGACATGATTCTTGTTTGGTGACAGGAAAAAATTGCACATGGGGTGTCATAAGTTATCAGATAGATCACCCGGTCGTGCATGCTGACACTTGCCAGAGGAAGCAAAGTTGTGGGCTTCTTCCCACAGTGGAGTCAACCAGAAAATAATTGGATGATTCTCTAGGGTAGAGCAGGCAAGGGCTGGCTGGGCACAAGATTCCCTTAAACAGAATCTTCTAGTTTGAATGTATTGGGTCTACAAGCATATCAAATATTAAATGCTTGAATTAAAAGGTCTTCATGAAACAATGCTGGACCATAATTCTTATGGCTCCCATGAGATAATTGCTGGGGCCTCACAGGGAGGAACATCTCCACCTCTGACTACAGATTGAATTCTTACTGAACCTGTTTTCTTGTTCACTTGTAAGACCAAAGACAACAGCAGAACCTTTGCAAGGCATCGGTATTGAAGGTTTAAGAAGGTGGCGCCATTGTGCATAAATATGGCTGTTCCTAGTTATGTCCCTAATCACCTTGTTCTAGGAATTAACCTGGGAAACATCTGAACAGAGTGGAATCCAGGAGTGAAGGGAAGTTTTCAACTGAAAAATCAAAAAGAAGTTCTTCGGAGAGATTGTACAGTAGGGAGGGCACTTGCTTTGCACATAGTTAACCCAGGTTTGATCCTAAGCATCTCATATGATACCTTGAGCACTGCCAGGAGTGATTCCTGGGTGCAGAGCCAGAAGTAACCCCTGAGCATAGCTGAGTGTGGCCCAACAAATGAACAAAAGCAAATAGAAAAAGGTCTTCATGACAGATCTGAGCATTCAATACCTAACTCAGACAAACTAGAATAGAAGGTATAGGCAAGAGTGAATCAGAGAAGCAGGTGGGTTTCTTAAAATGAGTTCCATGAATAGAGGGCATGGTGGTGTGGCAGAGGAGCAGAGGGGACAGATTAGAAACTACCAATTTTCCAGGTGTGTCTTGTTAATATGCTACAAGTAGAAGGAGGAAAACAACTTCCATGTCCATGTTTGCTACCTGAACTGGAGAATGTTAAAGATGAAGAGAAAGCCCTAGAACTATCTGAGGAAAAGGCATTTTTCCCTGTGCTAAAGGCAAGGGTTTTAGACTTCTAACCAACAACAACTGAGGTAGTAGAGAGATAGATCATCATCAGATGACTATAAGGATACAGTCAACCAAGAATTCCATTCCTAGCCAGACTATTCCTTAAAAACACACAATCAGGATGGAGTCAGGCTTAATTTCTGGATAGGACACAGAAACCTCCTAGATAGACAGGCTTCATCCATGGCTGTTAGCTGACCAGAGCAGAGCATAAACATCACAGCACTGCATCCTTAGAGTCAAAAATATTCATTCTTATATTGAGAAATAATACAACGGGCAGGGTGCTTGCCTTTTATGTGGTCAACAAAGGTTTAACCCCTGGCGCCACAGGGTGTCCCCCAAACTTGACCAGAAGCAATACCTGAGCTATAAACCAGAAGTAAGTGCTGAGCAATGCTAGGTTTGGCCCAAAAAGTGAAAACAAATAGGCAAACAAAAAAAATATGCCCTTGTGGGTCTGAGTAAAAGCACGGAGTGTAGGGCATTCACCTTACATGTAGGTAACCCAGATTCGATCCCTAACATCCCATAGGGTCCTCTGAACACTATCAGGAATAACTCCTGAGCACAGACCTAGAAGTAACCCCTGAGCACTGCTGCATGTGCCCCCCAAAAAAACAAACAAAAACAAACATATGTACTCACTCTGCCTTTTTCAAAAATGGCACCCATTCCTGACATTTTAGGACTCAATGTAGTATATGGATTTCTTTTCACTCAGCTTTTATTTGATAAGAAACCAGAGTGTGGGGACCAGGCTGGGCATTATAGGGAGACAAAAGAGTTTAATCCCTAAGCAAAGTGCTCCAATAGGCTCTGCCTCTTTTCTCTGAGAACCCTCCCTCCTTCCATTCCAATCCCTAACCCCAAAGACTTGGCCTGTCTCATCTCTTTCAGGAAGTTCTTGGTCCACCCTGTCTGCACACTGGGCCATCCATTTTCCTCTTGTGAACTCAGCATACAAATCCCACATTATGCCACATTCTCCACGTCTGCTCTTAGTCTCCACAAAAAATTCTGTGCTTGGAGTATCTCCAACCTTACATCTGTAGGAGCATGTTCTCTAGCTCCAACCTTTACCCATGCTCGGTGCTAGGCATTTGCTACTTGGCCCAAAGTGGAGGAAAGAATGAGATCCCCAGAAGATGATCAAGAAGGTGGCCTCATTGCCCTGCCTATAATGTGGGAGGCTGAGCCAGACCGGATGCTGGTGTTGATGGGAGTCAGTTGGCATGAAGATGTGAGAAAGAAAGGACCTCCCCCTTTTCAGACATAAAGTCCTAGCAGCTCTGCAGTGTCCCAAGCCCCACTAGACTGGATCTGTCCTTGTGAGATTTCAGGAGGATTAATGGGGCATGTCCAGCCGAGAGTTGCTGCTTCTATTTATTCTGACTCCCGACAGTTATTACTTCTCTCAATTTCCAGCACTAAACACTGCTCAGACCTTAGAGGTTCTGAGTGACCCTACCCATTCTGAATTAAGAATGTAACCAAGAGCCCTTCACCGGCTATGGGGGCTGATGGGGACTTCTAAGGAGCTGAAAATAGGTAGCTTGCTTTCCTTAAGCATGGAGATGCTCAAGAATTCACCTCAAAGACTTTTGAGACTTAGAAGGTACATGTCTTCCTCGCAGATGTGGGGGAAGAATGAACAACTTGCAACTTCTATAAAGCAAATCTATTACTTGGAGGAATTTTCTTTTCTTTTTTCCAAATAATAACATTTTATTCAACAGTCATAGAAGTATCATTAAGCCCAGTTTTGAGTTCTGATTACATAAATGCAGACTATGTTGACCTCAGCTATGTGAGATTCAGTTAGACAATCTCCAACACCTATCCCTTCACAGAGAACATTTCCTGCCAATAATTCCTCAGTCCATGAGCATCCATGAGAAAGTTCCAGATAAAACCACAGCTGAGACTAGTTCCAAACAAATGTTGAAGAGTCAAGGATGCATCTCATGGTTTTGCAAATTGATGCTTAAGAACCTTATCTGAAGAGATGGTTTCTCTCTGTTGATCTCTGGAGGGACTGGAGTCACCACATGAGTAAGATTAGGTGGGGGAGACATTCAGGCTGGCTCACTCAGAGATTTGGTGGTAAGGGCAGATCGGTTTGGAGGGGCTTGGTATTGCACACCTTGGCTACCATCTTAAATATGGCCTATTTGTTAACCTATATTTTCCACTGGAATTGAGTCCTGGAATTTCTGTCCTGATCCACAGTGTCTTCAGATATCCCCCCACCCCCTCACAAAGTTCTTGGACATGTCCACCAGGCCTGGGACACCAGTACCTGGGTGTTCTGTGGCTGGAGACTCCAGATCCCTAGAACCTCCCAGGTAGTGTGCTCACAGCTTAAAGAATAACCCCCCCCCCCAGATCCTTCATTTGAGTCAGCCCCTAATTTGAATTAAAAGATAAGACTCTTGGGTTTTTCTCCAGTGAGATGTGATCAAATCAACAATTTCCTTGCTCTTCCGCTGGCTGTCTTGGATCCACTCCCTGCTTCTGCTGGGCCCCAATGCTTAAATCAATGAGAGGAAGTAAGAAAAGAGAGCTGTCGGGGCCAGAGCGATGGCACAGTGGTAGGGCATTTGCCTTGCATGCACCCAACCTAGAAGAGACCCTGTTTGATTCCCAGCATCCCCTATGGTTCCCCAGCCTGCCAGGGGTGATTTCTGAGTACAGAGCCAGGAGTAATCTCTGAGCGCCTCTGGGTATGGCCCAAAATCAATCAATAGATAAATAAAGTTTAAAAAAAATTAAAATTTAAAAAAAGAGAGATGAAAGGAGAAGGAGAGGACAGAAACCAAAGCAAACGCAGTTCCCTCCAGTGTTTTAGGTTGGTTGTTTCCAGCCTGTTCCCATCTGTGCTGCTACAGGTCCACACATCAGAGGTTGAAGACACTCTTAGTGGTTTTAGTGGGTCTTAAGAGGAGCAGCAGAAAATACCTGCTTGACAGGCAAGAATCCGCAGATCAGAGGCTGAAAACCACCATTTTAAGTCTCAAAGACTTAAAAACCCAGCAAGTGGTCCAGCAGATCAAACAAATCTGTTAGTTCTCAAGAAGCAGGAGATCCTCTCTTAAAACCAAATGCCCATGCAAGAGGCAGAAATGGTCAAAGCTGGCAGCTGCTCTGGCACATCCCCCTGGGATGGCTTCTAGAGTTCTCAAGGCCCACCCGCCCATGGTGCTGGGAGAGAAAACTGCATTGTTAGGAAGGTAAAGGGCTATGCCAGGCGAGGGAGTCAACTCTCTACCCAAACTTATCTCTTTCTAGCCACCTTGAAGGTTTTAATCTTCCTCTAATGCCCACCCCCCAAATCCTGCTTCTTCCTTAATATTTAAGCAAGAGTCGCTCCATACTTAACTGTAGAAGATTTTACTTCCCCAGTGATAGCTCCCCCTTGCCTCTTGGGGCACCATGAAAAGTTGATATGCAATCACACACATCACAGCAGTAAGAAGAAACCACAAATCAAAGCCAACTTGGATTTTTTTTAATTATGCATTTGACAGTTAGTATTTTTCTGAGTGTTAGCAGAATGAGTGAATTTCTCTGTGAGATACCACCTCGCCGCAGAACTCAATTCTGCACCTGCATTTATTTTGTTGGGTTTTTTTTCGTCATTGTTGTTTTAAAAAAATGTAACTCAAGCTCTAAGGAATATGTGTTTGGATTCAGAAGGCAATTGCAAACCTATCTATCCATCCACACATAGGGCTACATTCTAAACAGCTCCACAGAAAGCAGTTGGAATTGAGAATAAGTTTCACAATAAATAATCGCTTTTCTAAACTGTACATCATCTTGTGAACAAAAATGTTCCTTCATTTCTTCGGGGTAGAGACTTGCTGTGTTCTGGTGATAATTGAACCAAGCCTTGAGAATTGAACTTTGGGTCAAAGCCAGTACTGACAGGCCATGGCCCATTACCACTCTCACCCTCTATGTCACACCTCCAGGGACAGACGCGGCCCCCCTCAATGGCCTCCTGAGCCATGGACTTTTCTAGACCCAAACAGTGACTGGCCTCAGAGCAAGCATGTGGCCCAGAAGCCAAAGAACTGTGGGACCTTAGACTTCCCAGTTATTGCTAATTATATAGATAAATGGGAATTTACATCATGTACAAAGACCTTGTGTTTGGGTTATTTTGAAACCATTCCCTAAAGACCACGTGTATTCACAAAAGCAGCACCCCGTGATCAGCTAGAACTGAGGAATGCAGGAATCCTGGGGCCAGGCCTGCTGCCAGAGGATGGAGGCCTGGTGGCCAGAGAGGAGTGGCACTCACCTCTCAAAGGTGAGAGGTGTCACCTCTCAAAGTGACAGACACTCACTTTCTTGTTTCTTGTCACAGAACACAGGTTTCAGAACTTCCTCCTCTTTTTTTCTCTTTCTCCTCTTTCTCCTCCTTCTCTTCCTCTTGAAACACACTCAGTTGGTGGGTCCCCCATATAGCTGGAATTTTCTATCTATACCCTACAAACTTCCAACTCAAGTTCTGGACAGCCAAATGCCATCCCTTGAGTTGTCCCCCTGCCCCTACTTCCATCCATCCTGTCTGTTCAGGTTGTCCTCTGAGATCCAGATCACAGATCTGGAAAGTCTGGTCACAGAGCACAGACGTGGCATGGGAGGCATGCTTACTTCCCAAGAGAAGCTTCCACTGCTCCCCCCCCCCAGCATTTCCTGCAAGAAACTGAGGCTGCTGTGGACAAAAAGTCACCGGTATAGCTGGGACCTGATTGCCACAGGGAAAACTGGGGTGCCTAGAAGGCTCCTAGCGGGACAAGGTTGTGCTGCTAAGTGAGGCTCCTTTAAGAGGATTTCTTCCTCAGCCTGAACCTGTTCCTTAACCCGGAGGAGACAGGAAGGTTGCAGGTGGGGTGCAGAAGCAAAGGTGACCCCTAGACAGACAGAAGACACAGCCACTTCCCAGGGGGCTCCAGAAAGGGCAGCGAAGAGCAGTGGAGCAGGGAGCCCCAGCAGGCAAGCGTATAGTGCTGGAGGCCTAAACCCGACTTGCTTCCTCCGTCCTTGACTCTTTCTCCCTGTGTGGAAGAGAAGAGAGTGGAAAAAGAAAAAGGGGTCACAGACAAGTCCTGTCCCAGCAACCACCCCAGCCCCACCCCCAACATGTCCCCACCCTGTTTTGTTGGGCTTGTTTGGGGAGTCACATGATTGTGTTCAGGAAGGGCCTCTAGTTCTGTGCTCAGGGTTTACTCTCAGTGGGGCTTGGCACAACCATAGGGGATGCCCAGGATTGAACCCAGGCAAGAGTCTAACTGGAGACATTCTGACTCCAGCCCCCACCCCACCCAGGCCTAAGCTAACTCTCCCTTCAGCTCCCACAAGCTCCTCAGGACAATTCCTGAGGCTGTAGAACCTGAACTCACATTTTACTAACACACCTGACCCAGAGTAGGGGAGGACAGAGGCTGAGGCCCAAGAAAGGGCACTTTCGTGTTTTTTATTGGGCAGGGATACTCCTTGTGACCTTGGGGTCACACTTCACCTAGCTTTTTAAGTCTGATGGTTCTGAAAGTCTGATAGCTCAGGATCAAATCTGGGGCCTCACAATAGTTCTCTTGCTTCCCCATCTCTGATCTATTTCCTTGGTCCCATACTTCGTTGGTCCTAAGGGAAACTGAGGCCAACAACCTTCTCACCCATCTTCTAAACATCTCACAGCAATAAAGCAGCTTATGAGGTGGGGGGGTCTGGCGCCATGCTTGAATAGTTCTAAGCATTGGCACCCCCATTTCTCTGTCTGAACTCCCTTTCCACCTTCAACCCCTAATCAGCTTGGACCCCCACCCCAATATGCAGCCAGCCACCACTTCCAGCTCCTCCAGTCAATGATTTATTGCTGCCTGCACACACACACACACACACACACACACACACACACACACACACACACACACACCAATTTAAGTCATATGGAAACAGACTCTTAGTGTATCTCAAAAATGCAGGGCACGGCTGGCACTGCTTACACAATCAGTGAATGAATGCTGGCTGGAAGGAATAAATGATACCACGCTCGGATGGCTTTAATCACAGCTTCTCCTCAGTTCAGGGTAAGGGAGCGAGACTGAGAGACTCAGAGACAGGCCGGGCTGACTCATGCTCTTGGGGGAAAGAGGGGGGCCCATTTTCATTAAAGGAGCTGACAGATCCCTCTCCGGACACCGGGGGAGACGTGCCACCAATTGGAAAAGGCTCCATGACGCTAAGCGTGGTTTCATCTTCCCAAGATGGGGAAGGTCATTCAGGTGATGGTCATGGACATAAATCACCAGCCCTTCACAAATGTGGAGGTACCCAGGAATATGAAAGTTTGATTGCAAAGGCAGCAAAGGTGACAAGGAACTCGGGATGACAGTACTTCCCAATAGAATAGATAGGGGTCGAGATGACCCTCAGAGCCCCCTGGGGTCTCCATGTTCAGAATCTGTGTGGAGAAAAGGGGTGTGGGGTGAGAGCAGAGGGAGAAACAGTGATGCAGGTGAGGGCAGTTGTGAAATCAGGCATCACTGTTGGGAATGAGGGCTGCAGGGTTGGGGTCACCTCAAACCCCAGGATTGTGGGGTTGACCTGGGCTCGAAGGAGGCTTCACTCCAGCACTATACCTGGCCCTGGGCATAGAGACTCACCCTTCATGCCTGGCCTTTCTCCTCTCTGGAGGATCCTCTTCGCCTCTTGTATTCCTATAGGGAGCAGGGAGAGAGCCTTGAGTTCTCACATGGCAGGGGGACAGTCCAGCATCTTCCATCACTCAGTCCAGTCAACCAGGACCCCTCTCACCCCTTGAGGCAGCTGTGCCAAGACCCTGCTTTCACATTCTCTGTAGAATAAGGACCCTTCCTGGGAGAAGAGGGAGGGATTTGGGTATGCAGCGACCAATTTAGCTGTCTCCTATTGGGTCAGGGGCCTGTCCTTTATCAAAGTCATACAGACTCACACCCTTCTCTCAGGCCACCAGAGTGACCGGGGAAGATTTGGGGAGCCCAGGGACGAGTAAGGGGAATGAGTAGGCTATCTTCCTTCTCTATATGGGGTTCCAACCCCCAGGTCCAGAGGCTGTGAGGGGTGACCAGAATTCTGTGTGCTGGCTTTGGTGAGGTGGGACAACAATATTTAATTTTAAAATGCCCACAACTTACTCCTTTTAAAAATAATAAAAATAGGGGCTGGAGAGATAGCATGGAGGTAAGGCGTTTGCCTTTCATGCAGGAGGTCATCGGTTTGAATCCTGGCGTCCCATATAGTCCCCCGTGCCTGCCAGGAGCAATTTCTGAGCCTGGAGCCAGGAATAACCCCTGAGCACTGCCAGATGTGACCCAAAAACCAAAAAATAAAATAATAATAATAATAAAAATGCTTTTTGTTGTTGTTTTTGGGTCACACCCAGCAGCACTCAGGGGTTCCTCCTGACTCTGTGATCAGATATTGCTCCTGGTAGGCTCAGGGGACCATATGGGATGCTGGGAATCAAACCAGGTCCATCCCAGGTCTGCCACATGCAAGTCAAACACCCTACCACTGTGCTAGCGCTCCAGTCCTAATTTCTTTAATTGAATCACTGAGATACAGCTACAAAGTTGTTCATGATTGGGTTTCAGTCCAACATTGTCCCAACACTCATCCCTTCACTAGAGCATCCTTCCCACACCAATGTGTCCAGTTTTCCTCCCTCTACCCCTAGTCTGCCTCTATGGCAGACATTTTTCTTTTCTGTCTCTGTTTCTTTCTTTTTTCCCTTATAGATACTGTGGTTTGTAATACAGTTACTACAGGGATATCATGCCTATATCTCTTTCTCCTCCCAGCACCCACTTCCTGTCCAGAGTGACCATTTCCCACTGTCATTGTCACAGTGGCCCCTTCTCTGCCCTCACTGCCCTCTTCACTCTTGCTCGCAACTTATTTTGATTAGGGCTAAGGGCTAGGCTCATGGCCCAAGTGCAGTGCACTTCCATCTGAAACAACCGTGCTGGGCTGTGGAATCTTCTGGAAGATGGAAGGGGAGAGGGATTTAGTATCCCCCCCTCCACCCACATACTCAGGGGTCCTACCTGCTGGCAGCGGGGGTCCAGGTGCAGAAGCTCACACAGGCCCAGTCATGATCATCCATACAGGTGCAGCGCTGGGCCTGCTGGGCTGGTGGCAGGGACTGTGGGGTCAGTCCCGAGGCCCTCCTGCCCCGGAAGCTGGCACTGGGGTTGGACAGTCCGTAGGGCACAGTACGTCTACAAGAACAGAACAGAATTAGGGCCAGTGGGCTCGGGACCTCTAGAATAGTCAGTAGATGGGGTCTCTCAGGGCAAGCAGCTGTTCTGAGTCTGGACGATGCCTCATTTCTGGTATTTGGGGGTCTTTAGAAGCCTGTGGAGGGGATCCAGCGGCCCTAGAATGTGTCATGGTACAAAACTAACTCTGCCTGGATCAGTAAGGATCCAGAGTCTAGGGCCTAAATGCTTCATTCCAGGGCACACACAGTCCTGAGATTGGGGGTGCCTGTCTGGACTTTCTCCCTGCACTGAATCCCAGCACGAACACTTAGGACAACATGTCCGCTGGTCCCAGCGTCCTGCAGTGGACATGAGGCCTGTCCTCCGACAACACAGACACCCCAGGCCTGCTGACACAGCATGAGACCCTCACCACAAGAAGATCGTCTTCTCCAAAGGACAAGCACACAGACAGGGCTCAACTCCCGCTGACTCTGAGGACAAAACTGGCTTTAGAAAATGTCATCCTAGGAAAACCAAACTGTCTGACACTATTGACCAAGTTCGTTTATGGCCACAGCAGGGTGGAGATCGATGGCGTAAGTCTGAGCCACGAGCACTAAAATCTGTTTTGGATGCCCCGGGCCTGGGAACCAGGACCTCCCCGGAGACGGGCAAAGACTGCCAGGCAGTGTCATGGGACCAAATTCTAAGCTGATGCTTAGCAACATCGAGGGGGACAAATCACTAATAATGAGAGGAAACTTGTGTGGCTGAAAGTGACTTGTCCAATAAATCAGGCCCCCTCATCCCCCCCAAAGATCAAGGTTGGTTGGGGAGAGTCCCCACAGAGCATCCCAATCCCATCCTCCCTGAAACTTTTGGCCATTTCTCTGAGATTTCAACATCAACTCCCAGGCAATTGACTTTCATTGGAAACACTCACCATGGAGCCTTTTTGGGGTGTCAACGAGGAAGTATGGGGAGTGTCCCCATATGAACCTGAGCAAGCACAAGCTTGCTGCCTGCAATTCTGCTGGATGGAATAGCCTCTCCTCCCCTACCTGGGATCCTGGTAGATGCAGACCCCAGGACACAAGTTCAGATCACCGCAAGGCAAAATGAACCTGATGTAACTTATTTAGCAATTGCATCTTGACTTTGAGGCTGGTTTTGTGACCCCCTCAGGAACAGGAAGTGAGGAAGTGAGGAAGACACAAAGAGCACAGACCCTGTGGTAAGGCCTATTGGGAGATGTGTTTTTCCAGTCATGAGACCACATAAAGTCTCTAAGTGCTGACATTCAACAGTTCCCCATTTCCTAGGGAAAATTGCACATATGTAGTTGCAATGTTCCCTTTCCCTACCAGCACGAGCCCCGAAAATGCCAAAACTGCATCGGTTGAGGTCATGCAATTGTGTAAGAGAGAGCACTTTGCTGTTGGAAATGAGGCCACCCAAAGTGGATGACTAGAGAGAGGGCATGCTTTTGCCTGCAACAGGTCCATGACAAGTGAGCAAAGATCATCTGCAGAAAGGCTCTCCCCGCAAACCCATCCCATGGTGCTCCCCACATCTCTTCAAGCACATTGCTGCTGGAGAGGAACTTATGGGCCTGCAGAGATAGCCAGACCCCAGAGCCCACCACAGAGAGTTCAGTGGACACCCCCAACCCACCAACCTGGTATCTGGAATGAAGGTTTCTGTCCTGACAAGCTCCTGAGGAGGAGAGACCCACCCACCCAAGCCCGAAGATGGGGTGTGTACTTCCTGTTTCCCTAACCTCTTCTTTTGGTATATGAAAGTCCACCTGGATTACAAGTCCTTCCCCAACCCTGGTGACTGGGGTTCTAGATAATAAAGAAAAAGTGCTGGCTTTGGGCTGGAGAGAGAGAAAGTACAGGGGAGAAAAAAGAAAACACATGGCAGAGGCAGAATATGGCAGACCCTGCACATAGCAGAGAAAGGCTGTAAGGAATAAAGCAAGTTGACTCCAATGAATACCTTTTCTGACTGCTTGTGAGTTATTTCTCCACCACTATCCTGCTTCATCAGACCCATCCACCTAAGGGGTTAGAAACATGGTGCCTGGGGAGGCCTCACCCAACTCGTGGACTTTATATATTTTTATTTTTAATCTACAGGGGGTGTTTGGAGGGTCCATCCCTCCTTTGGCCCTCCATTGCATCTCCACAGCACCCTGATCTCCATTCACTCCTCATTCCTCAGGGCCACCACAAGCCCTAGGGCCTCTGGCAGGAAAGTTTGGGCCTGTGCGTGACATAGGACACTGATTCCCCAGAACACAGCCTCGAAACAGGTTCCTTGGTTGCAATCCCTACCCTAGACTCTCAGGGCCAGAGGTGAGTTGGAGGCTGCTCTGGGCTTACAGGAAGGCCTTCTGGGTACAAAGTTCTCTGAGTCTCAGAGCTCGCTCCTGAACTCATATCCAGGCTGAGGGACACCAAGAATTAGGCATCCAGGAGCTCGTGGTAAGCAAATTCCAGCCAGCATGACTAGAGTTCAGTAGCCAGGATCCTCTCTTCTCTCTCCAAGCATCATGTTGCCTGCCTGCCTGTCTGTCTGTCTGTCTGTGTCTGTGTGTCTGTCTGTCTTCTCTGAGCAATAGGGCAGAATAAGAGCCGCGATGAACGAAGGAAGCACGACAGGCCAATTCTCCAAGTGTTGTACAGGCACTCGCTCAATACCGAGCCCAGGAACCGAGGTGTAGGTGTTTGCATGAACTCCCTATGCCTTTCAACAGCTTCCAGGGGGAAAGGCAAAGGCATCAAATAATTGGATGAGACCCCCACTCCACTGCAGGGAAGCTGAATGGCTGCCGCTTGGAGAACAATTCTCCAGCTCACAGACCTATACGTAGGCAAGTGATACCTCAACTGCCCACTAGATGTCAAGCTGAAAGATATGACACAAGTCATCACCAAGGTCACGTGAAGTGTTGACCTTCAACAGTGCCATATTTCCTAGAGAAAATCACACATATGTAGTCAAGCTGAAAGGCATGACACAAGTCATCACCAAGGCCTTCCTGGCATGCTGCCTCCTGCCTCAGGAACTGGTTCCTCCTGATGACAACTAGGCAAGAAGATTCTTGACTCATGACTTGATTGAATCAGTGGTGGGACCATGAGGACGGGATCACTGGACATGGAGAAAGAGCATGATTTTATGGCATTTGCTGCCTTGGGTTTGATCCCCAGTACCACCAGGAGCAAGCCCTGCCTGAGTGAAGACAATAAAAGTCCACACCACTCTCAACTGGCCTCTTATTCCTGCTCCAGGTGGACAGAGGTCTCTGAACCCACCATCTTTGGAACTGGCACAGTGGGGAGGGTGTTTGCCTTGGACATGCCAGACACAGGTTTGATTTCAGGTCAGGAGTAATGCATGAGCTCAGAGCCCGGAGGAAAGCCTAAACATTGCCAAGCGTGGTCCAGAAAGCAAACACAAATGAACCTATGATCCTTAGTTAAGGCCAGAAGGCCTCACTTACCACCTTCCATTCATCACGTGAGTTCGCCACAGGAGCAGCAAGTAAGGTCAAGGCAAGCATATTTATGTCAGACAGAACCTCTGTCCCATGCCCTCAGGCCCAGGCATGTCCATACCTGCTATGTGTCAGCTTTGTGTTCACAGACACTGAGTGCCCCCAACAGGGCCTGGCCATTTCACTCTTTTTTTTTTTTTTTTTTTGGTTTTTGGGCCACACCCGGTAATGCTCAGAAGTTGCTCCTGGCTTGGGGGACCATATGGGACACCGGGGGATCGAACCGCGGTCCGTCCAAGGCTAGCGCAGGCAAGGCAGGCACCTTACCTTTAGCGCCACCGCCCGGCCCCGGCCATTTCACTCTTAATGATCCCCAGATCCAGCTCAATGCCATCTACAAGTGTCAATAATGCTAACCTTCCAAATCTCTTCATCCACTCCTCACTAATGCCAACCGTCCAAATCTCTGTCATCCCTCCTCACTGAAGCAATCTTCCAAATCTCCATCAGCCACTCCTCATGGGCAACAGCACTTCCTCTAGACAAACTCTTCTCAGCTCCAGAAAGCACATTTGAAAAAGATGTCCAACTTTAAGTTCAGAGTTCCCCTTTCAGAAAGGAATGGGCTTCTTCTTCCTGACTAGAAAGCCAACTTCTCATCCCCGAGCTTGATAGGCTACACACAAGATTCACAAAAACCAATTACAGGTAGCCCAGGCCAACTTCAAAATCACCAGAAAAGTCTCTCCGTGGCTACCGTGGCTCTCAAGCACAGTCATGCTTTGCCTCACACTCAAGAGCCAGCAACAAACATTTCTCCCTGCATTGAGGTCTAAGCTCAGATGGGTGGTTTGGATGGAGACCAGCCATCCAGCATGCTGAGGTTTCATGTGGTGGACAGAATCAATCAAGAGCTATTTAGGCTGGTTCCCAGAAGTGACCAGACTCACTGTCAGTGGCAGAAATACCAGCATGGTGGCCAAGGAGGGACCACACACTCTGGGAACCCATCCTCCTTTGCCCAGGTTAGATCAGGGTCCAACTGAAGTGGGCATCAGAGTTTACAAGGCCCAGTCTAGCGATTAGTCCCACAAAGCCATATAGGACAGACCCTAGGACCTAGAGCTGGACTTTGACCCTGCCCCAGAAGAGGTATTTTCCATGTGAAAGAGCACATTCTGCTGAAATATCTATACCATGAAGATTATATAAAGCGGGGCCGGGTAGGTGGCGCTGGAGGTAAGGTGTCTGCCTTGCAAGCGCTAGCCAAGGAAGGACCGCGGTTCGATCCCCCGGCGTCCCATATGGTCCCCCCAAGCCAGGGGCGATTTCTGAGCACATAGCCAAGAGTAACCCCTGAGCGTCAAACGGGTGTGGCCCAAAAACGAAAAAAAAAAAAAAATAAGATCTGGGGGCCGGGCGGTGGCGCTGGAGGTAAGGTGCCTGCCTTACCTGCGCTAGCCTAGGAGACGGACCGCGGTTCGATCCCCCGGCGTCCCATATGGTCCCCCAAGCCAGGAGCGACTTCTGAGCGCATAGCCAGGAGTAACCCCTGAGCGTTACCGGGTGTGGCCCAAAAACCAAAAAAAAAAAAAAAAAAAAAAAAAAAAAGATTATATAAAGCATGTAAGAAAGTGATAGAAGACCCTAGGAAATGAAAAAACTATTTCATGCATTTTAATGGGAAGAATCAATGTTTCCAAAATGGTCATTCTCCCTAAATTGTTATATAGATTTAATGCAATTTCTATTCAAATCCCAATGGCATTCTTCAGGGACTTAGAACATCAATAATAAAGTTTGTATGGAGTCATAAAACACCTTGAGTAGTCAAACCATATCACAAAATAAGAAACTGGGAGGCATTTAATTACCTAACTTGAAACTATCCTACAAAACTATAGTGACCAAAACAGTAAGATACTAGACTAAGGATAGACTCTCTAATCAATGGATTAGTCTTGAATACCCAAAACAAATACCCATGTCAAGACTCAACAAATTTTCTACAAAGGAGCTCAATATACAAAGTGGACTAATGATAACCACTTTCGCAAATTGTGATGGGAAAACTGTACAGCCAGATAACTAAAAATGAAACTGGACTCATAGTTCATTACTCACACAAAAGTCATTTCCAAGTGGATCAAAGACCTTGAGATCAGACCCAAATCCACAAGATACATTAAGAAAATCAGCAGAATGGTCCAAGATCTGGCCTTCACAAGATTTTTTTAATGAAATGGCTTCTTTGGCAGAGGCGGCAGAAATAAAACTAAATAGATGGGACTACATCAGCATTAAAAGTTCCTGCTTGGGAAAAGAAACACAAGCTAAAACTAAAAGAGATGCACTTGAACAGGAAAAATATTTGCACTCAACACATCAGATCGAAGGATTAATATCCAAAATGTATTAAACACTCACAAAGATGAACACAAATGAACCAAAAACCCATCAGAAAATGGAGAGGGGCCAGAGTTATGCAGGTAGGGCATTTGCTTTGCAAGCAGCTGGCCCGGGCTCAATCCACAGTATCCCATAGGGCCCCTGAGCACTACCAGGAGTAATTTCTGAACAGTAACTTGTGAGTGATCCTAAATGTGGCCTAAAAACCAAAAAGAAAAAAGAAAAGAAAAGAAAAAATAGAGAAAAAATGAAAAGACACTTCAGTGAAGAAGCCAGAGAGATGACCAATAGAAACATGTAAAGTACTCACCATCACTTAATGTCAGGGAAATTTGAATCAAAATGACAATGAAATAGTATCTCACACCAAAAGAATGGCACACACACACACACACACACACACACACACACACACACACACACACACACCAAAAACCGGGATGTCTGATGATGGGGATGTAGTGGAAAAGGAACTCTCAGCCACTGCTGCTGAGAATGTTGCCTGGCCTATCCCCTCTGAAAGATAATCTGGAATTGTGTCAGTAAAGACTAGCGTTACCATTTGACCCAGGAATTCTACTTTTTGGACACAATTCCCTTGGGACACAGGTCCTTCGTAATAAACCTGTGTACTCTGTTATTCATTGCATCACTCAGCTCAATAGCCAGGATATGGAATCAAGCCAGGTGCCCAACAATAGCTGAAGGAATAACAAAAGTATGCTATATTTACACTACGGAATACTATGCAGCCCCAAGGAATGATGCAATAACGCAATTATCTGCCACTTGAATGGGACTAGAGGGTTTCATGTGAAGTGAAGTGAGTCAACAGAAGAAAGAGAGAGTCTGATGTTACTTTACTGTGGTGTGTAGAATAATGGGACAAGGAAATACACAGCATCAAAGGGGGATACTCAGATTACCCGGGGCCCTGGGTCATAGAAATGAGGAGGATGGGCAGGAAAGGAAGTGAGGGGGGAGGAATAAGAAGCTGGAGAGGAGGTGACAGGGGCAGCTGGTACAGAGGTGTGAAACAGGCACATATCAGGGGATAGCTTCAGAGACAGTAATTCTGAAAGCAGCAGAAGCAATTGACAACCAAACTTCAAAAGTGCTTAACAGGGCCCGGAGAGATAGCACAGCGGCGGCGTTTGCCTTGCAAGCAGCCGATCCAGGACCAAAGGTGGTTGGTTCGAATCCCGGTGTCCCATATGGTCCCCCGTGCCTGCCAGGAGCTATTTCTGAGCAGACAGCCAGGAGTAACCCCTGAGCACTGCCGGGTGTGGCCCAAAACCCCCCCCCAAAAAAAAGTGCTTAACAGGTTGGCAAGGATCCTGGGGACACTGATGGTGGGTACCGCTGTTGGGACATCACATAGAATCAACTATGAATCACTTGGAAACCTGAGTTGTCACTGTAGAAAAAAAAGCAAAACTATTTTACTTTATTCTTATTTTTATATTGGGTGGGGGGAGCGTCACACCCAGTGGAGCTCAGGGGTTACTCCTGACTCTGCACTCAAAAATTGCTCCTGGCAGGCTGGAGAGACCATATGGGATGCCAGGAATCAAATCCTGGTCAGTTCTGGGTCAGTCTCATCGCATACAAGGCAAACGTATTACCATTGTGCTATCACACCAGCCCTACAAAACCATTTTAAAGAGAAAAAGAGTGAGAGAAAGCACCATTCTGACCAAGGCTTACTTCGCACTCAGACAGATGCACTTCGACACCTTCTGGCCACATTCTCCTCTGAAACAGCTCGAACATGGGGCCAAGAATAGGCAGTACAGACACTGAAGCTCCTTGGGCAGCTGAGGGAGGAGCTGGGATCCCATTCCAAGCAGCACGGTCAACACATTTCCTTCTTGACTCTACCCATTGAGAGCTCCTGCCCCTGCTGGCTATGGCTCAGCTGCAGCCTCCATTACTCTACCTCAGAAGGCTCTACCAGGTGCTCTCCTGAGCTAAGCAATATCTTCTGGGCCAGGAAGCCTGGTGAGTGTTCCTAGAACCACCAGTAGAGATGGGGCCTATTGAGGGCAGGGCAGAACATTACCATCCCTGAACATCACTGGCCCATAAGCTTTGGGTGGGTCACACGGAATGCAAGTGCAGAGGCCAAGGAAGGCAACTTTAGATATTTTTACATGAGGATCCTTCTAGAACCAAGACCAGCATGGGTGGGTGGTTTTCCATCTTTTTCTTGGAGCCTTATCTGTTAGGTTACACCTTATTTTATCTAAAACAAAGATTCCTTTGTATGTTTGTTTACAACTTGGATTTACCCCCAAACAGAGATTGTCTGACTTGGAAACCTGGGTAGGACTGGCTAGGGATAGCCTGAGCTATCTGCCCTTGCCTTACTTTACTCAATAAAAATGACAGTTCTGGCAGGTAGCTGGCTCTTCATATGAGGTAGAAGACTGACAGGCTACACGTTTGGTTTAAATTATTTCATGCCCGATCCTGATTCAGACTCATTCAACTGGGCTTGAAGATATGGCATGTAGGGTGATATTACACTTATCCTCCCTCCTGGGGAACTCAATCACTCAAGCTACCTTTGCATCCTTGGACCTGTCAGGTGGCCTACAGAGAAGCCCATCAGGCACTCTCTCCCGAGCCCACTCTGCAAGATCATACATGCAGAAGATTCTAAAGTATCATTCCTGCCAACCAAAGCTCTGAAGCACCCGCTGCCATGAGCCCAGTTCCACAGCTGCCAAACCTGAGGCAGCCTGGCCCCATCCATCTCTGTGCATGAATGAGCTCAGACCCAACAGAGACTGCAAACACCTTGGGCTCCTCCTCACCCTCCCTTCTGCATTCACAACTCAGGGTGCAGGAGAGAGGCACCAGGCTCCAGCAAAGGGCTGGTGAAGGCTTTATAATTAAGTCTGACTCTGCTGTGTGCGGTGAGAGTTTCCGGAAAATAAGGAACTGATGCTGTTAAGTCCATGGCAGGTGGATGGCACCACCAATTAGCTAGTTTCTGTCCATCTGGGATAACCCCAAGGCATCCCAATGAGGTGGAGTTTCTTTTCCCAGATTCCAGATAGAAGAAAGCATGAGAAACAGAAAGAGAAAAAGGAGACTGAGGAACAGAGACTCCATCACAATGGTGTCAGGAGCCCACAGAACCTAGAAGGCAACCTGGGCCCATCTGAGGGGGTCCTACTGAAGCAAGAACCCCACCAATGGCAGCACTGCCCCCACCCCACTCTGGCTACAGTCTAAACCTATGGAGCAAGTCCTCTGGGGGACCTGTCCAGCCAGCACCTGGGGAACTGAAATATTCAAGTTCATATGGCAGGCATCACACCCAGGAACTGAGATGGGGCCAAATCAACAGCCCCAGCTGCAAGCTGGACCCCACCTTTAAGGGAGTTATTTACTTCATTGATCCTTACTAGGGGAAGGGATATGGTTTAGAGCCTCATATATCTGGGACCCTGAGTTTGAGCTCCCCCACACCTCCCAAAAAGAAAATATTAAATTAAGTTTTTGGGGGGGCACACTTAGCAGTATTCAGGGCTTACTCCTGGCTCTGTGATCAGGAATCACTCTTTCTGGGCTCAGAAGACCATATGGGATGGTGAGGATCGAACTTGGATCGTCCAAATGCAAGGCAAATAAACGCCCTCCCCACTGTATTAGGGCTCTGGTGCCAGTGTTAAATGACACATGGAGACAGGCTTGAGGAACCGCCCTGAAAGTACGTGTCTGTGCGGGTGTCACTGGCCTCACCCCATGCTCAGCCCAGCAGGAAGTTGTCAGCAAGGAGTTCCAGAAACATCCCCTCAACCCCTGTGTTCTCACCACCTCCTGGTGACCTGGCACCATGGTTCACTCTGTGAGGAGATGCCCTGAGCTCCGAGGACTCACCACTCATTCTGTTGAGTGAGTGCCCCAGCTGCCAGGCTGTTCTCACACTGCCCCAGCCTTCCGCTGAGCTCCTGAACCCTAAACAGCAAAGGGGGCCCCCAGGCCTTTGAACACAGGCCCTGCTAATCTTTCAGGAGCCTCGATTGCCAACACACTGGACTCCAAGCGGACCAGGAGCTCTTCCGCAGGGCCACTGAGCCTAGTTTTATTTTCCTTCTACGCCAGATAATTCCTGTACGCTTTGGGGTGCGAACAAGTGTGCGTGAGCACGCATGTGAGTACATTTGCATGCACATCTATTTGTGTGTGTGCGTGTCCCCATTTGAAGGAACTATCCTTCTGCATCATCAGAAAAGTGACCTTGGATGCAAACAGGTCATTTCCCCCCCATCCAACAGCTGGGTTTTTACTTGTTGCAAGAAACCACAGTCCAGATGCTTTAGGACTGCCAACCCCCGCCCCCCCCCCAGAGGTGCATGAAGCAACTATAGAACTGCAGGGGTGACTGAGGGCTGGACTTTGGGTGCTCCCCAGCTTCCTTTGTTTGACATTCTTGCAAGAGGAAACCATGCGAGCAATGTCGGTCTTTCATCTTCCTCAGATCTAGGGCCAAGTCTCTAGCTGTAATGTCCTTCCCATTTCACAGAATCCAAATTCTTCCTCCAGGTCACTCAAGGCACACATGTGTCTCTCTCTGTTTCTCTCTTGCATCCACTTCAACCCACCCCAACAACCCCTCCTAGTCATGGCGAAGAGGGGGCAAAGGAAGAGTACGGTTGGGAGCAGCAGGTGTGACCTCCGTGGGTTGGGCCAGACTGCAGGCGTCTGGCTTTGAAGCTGGATCTCCCAGCACGACTGCTCAGACGATGTTCCAGGGGTCCAAAGCCCTGACCCGTGCACTGGTTTTTCGGCGAGGCCATCGCAGCGGTCACAGCAGTGGTCAAACAGAAGGAGAGTGAACTCCAAAGGTGCAGCAGGATTCATAAAGCCTGGCCCCAATGAACTCAAGGTCATTTCCAGCTGGTCACCTTCATCTTCACGCCAATGTTCATATTTGTTTTGTTTTGTTAATTTTTCCCCCTGCAGCTGGCTTCCTAACTATTTCCTGGGAGTCACTCTGCAATGCCATGGGAAAGACTGAAAGGAGGAGTTTTGGGATGTCTAGAGGGTAGCCGCCTCCAATCAAGGCGAACTCTGCTGATCTTGCCCAGTAAGAATATTAGAACCAGGCAGACTCTGTGCCATCATCGATTGAAACAGCATCTGAGGTGCTGATGTGCAGCATCCACCCATTTGAGACACACACACACACACACACACACACACACACACACACACAAAGACAGAGACAGAGAGACAGAGACAGAGAGAGTCGGGAATAAGAATATCATGCCCCCCTCTCCAAACTCATTTCTTCACCACCAAGAGCAGAAAGCCAGACCCATGGGAACAGAGAGCACAAATCCTCAGTGCTCGTAGCTGAATCAGCTTTGGCTGGAACAGTGGGCACAGGATGGCCATGTGCCCGCTCGCAGGCTCCCTCAGCTTCAACACCAGGCATAGGCAAGGCTGGCCGTGCTGTGGTGGGCAGTGTTCTCCACACAAGTGGGGTGCTGAGTGCCAATGCTCAGCCAAGAGGTAGGGCACCACTATCAATATGGTACCTACTGGCCCCAAGTGAGCACATGGATGAGGGCACATCCCACATGCATGCCCAGACTATCCCCCACCTGTCAGATCCAGGGCTCACTCTCAGGCCAGAGTTGGCGTCGTCTATCACTAGGATTGCCACCATACTCGCCCCATCACTAGGATCCCCCCTAGGCATTCCTCAGCTGGATCAGCTCAAGTCCCACAATGGTGGCCCAGAGGGTTCCAGACCACCCTCCATTCCATGGGACACCCTGAAACTCCAGCCTCTTTTTCGAAAGAGATGGTTGGCTGGCTTTTCGTAACCAGCATGAGAGTCAAGATGAGTCTGGATGCTGTTGGCTGCCATTTGAGCAGAAACCCAGTGCTCTGCTCTGTATGTGGCACCCACTTGCAGCTGACTCCATGACCTACTTCTTTTTTTTTTTTTTTTTTTTTTTTTTTGTGGTTTTTGGGTCACTCCCGGCAGTGCTCAGGGGTTACTCCTGGCTCCATGCTCAGAAATTGCTCCTGGCAGGCACGGGGGACCATATGGGACGCTGGGATTCGAACCGATGACCTCTTGCATGAAAGGCAAACGCCTTACCTCCATGCTATCTCTCCAGCCCATGACCTACTTCTTATCCAGGAGGAAAGATAGTTGGGCTACCAGACTGGGCTGGGTCAGCATAGTACCTGGGGCTCACCTCATGGCCCCTGAGAGGGGAGCCCCCCAAAAACACACAGAGGGGAGAGGCCTGAGGGGCGCTGCAGCCCTGTCCTAAACCAACTGCTCTTTCAGCAGGGAGTCCCACCCTGCCAGGCAGATGGCTCCCATTTGAGCATAAACTAGGTCACGTGTGCCTCTCAGCCCTGCGCTCTGCCTCCCAGAGACTGGCACATTAGTCACTCTCCACTTAGAGAACCAAGTTGAGGGACACAGATTCCTTCACTGCTGCCTGGGGCACCACCATGGGATAGGGGACAGGATGGCGGTGAGTGGCATTTGTGGAGGCATCCTGGGAGAGGTCACAGAGTACAGGGGGCCCTAGGAGCCATTTCAGCAGTGCTGGCCCTGGGTCAGTCAGTGGGCATTGAAGAGAAACTGAGGTGGGTTTCGGCCTGTGAGGGGACCCTCAGAACGACTCTCTTCAATGAGGTGGAGTCAGGAGGATGCTCCCAAAACAAGAAGCAGCAGGGCTGGGAACAACTCATACCTGGGCCTTGTAAGAGTTGCCTGAAGTCAGCTTAGGGGCCACTAAGGCCCCTGGGATGAGGGGCACTGAGGTAAAGTGGGTGAGGCCAGGCCCGCAAAAACCCCTCTTCCTCTCTCCATGCTCTGTTAGGGACCTTCTGGTTCTTCCATTTTCTAAGAAGATCCCCATCCTGTCCCCATGCCCCCCAGGCCAGTCTTGTCCTGGGGACCTGAAAGAGGACAGTCCATGTCTGAAGTGTCAGGAAGGGGCCCAGAGGGAGGGCTGGGGGTGAGGAAAGAAAGGGTGAAGGGAGGAAGAAAGAAGGGACGAAAGGCCAACCCAAACCAGCCAGAAAAGTCATCTCGACCTCATAAAAACAGTTCTGCTACCTGACTTGAAAGCGCCCACATCTGGCTATTGTCATTTGGTTTCCTCCAAGTAGCTCTTGGGGCTCACAAACACCATATTTAATCTCTGGAGTGTTTGAAATAATTCAGGGCCAGGCGAGAGGGAAGAAGTAAATCAGAGCGTCAGGGAAAGTTTTGGAGACGGCACCTGGGAAAAGCAGGAGATCCCAGCATCCTGGGCCAGGAGACCAGACAGAGACTAGGGTTCAAACACCACTCAAGCCCTTGTCAACACTGGGGAATGGCGGCTACAGGCACTCACTTATCCCCTTCCTGATCAGCCAGAGCGAGAACTGTAGTGGTCCCCAAGGCCGCTGCTCAGCCCCTACTTCTGCTCCCTCTCTCATCTCTTCTCCTGTCTCCTGAGCTCCCATTGGATTTCATAGTCAAAATGCTGAGCCACTGACTCAAGATTGTGGCCAGTCTGTGCTGGGGTCTGGAGTCCCATTGACTGACTTAGCCATCAGTGCTCAGAAATCATGCCTAGTGGTGCTTGGGGGACCCTATGGGATGCTGGGGATCAAACCTGGGTGAGCCTTGGCGTGCAAGGCCAGAGCCTTCCCTGCTGTGCTTTGGCCCAGCTCAGGCATTTATGAAAGAAAGGAAGATCTAGGAGGGCCCAGTGGGCCTAGGGGTGATCTTCCAGAAATGTGGGGGTCCATCTCCCATCAACTACGCAGATAAGCGGGCCTCTCCCTCCATTGGCTGGGGGAAGACCCATAAGCCAGGGACCCCAATCCTGAGGCCAGGTTCCCCTCTGGCCCCTACCCCAGGAAGTGCCATTAGGGGTTCCAGAAGCCCCTTGACTTCGAGAGAACCATAGTCCACTTGCTTGAGGTCAAGGCCAGCAGGGATTCTGTTTCCTCAGTCCCATGGGGCTGAGGAGATAGAAAAGGGGTCCTGGTACAGGAATACCTGGGGTGGGGTGGAGTGGGGTAGAGAGGGCTGGACAGCCAGCATTGGAGTGAGTGAGTCCTGGGGCGCCCTGCAAGGGGTGAGCCCCATCAAGCCCAGCTCAAGAAGAGCTGGATGGGCAATGTGACCGGATGCTTTGCCAGGAGGGAGGGACTGGCAACCCGGCCTGCCCCGGCGGGTCCTGTCCAGTCCAGGCATCCCAGCAGCTGCTTTCGAGGAATTCGAAACCAGGAGGAGGGGCGGGCAGGGACCACTTAGCTCTGGGCAGGAGGGGGTGTCCTGCATCCCTGGACCTTCTCAGGTGTCTGAACCCTGTGTCTGCTGTAGGCCCTCGGAGGGAGGCCCAGCGACCCCCGCAGCAGAAGCGCAGGCATTGGGTTTCCCATGAGGGGGGCAGGCCTTCTTCCACTCTTGCAAGCACCAAGAGGGCCAGAGAGACCAGCAGCCTGCAGGGCTGCACAGACCTGGGGTCCCAGAGTGTGTGTGACCCTCTGGGCGGGCACCCCTCCCCCGACCCCACTCACTCAGGCGTGTTGATCCAAATAATGTCCAGGTGGCAATAGTAGACGCACTCTTTGTCCTTGTATGTGAAACACGTGCAGCGTCGGTCCCGGGGTCGGGGCACCCCGACAGGGTCTGGACCCTGCTCCTGTCCGGAGCTGGCGGGGTGCGGGCCCTGCACTCCTGCAGCCATTCCCCTCTCCTTCAAGCCACCCTCAGAACTGGCTGCCGGGGAGGCCCCGGCTTCTCCGCTCCTGCCAGCCCCAGAAAGTGGGGACAGAGACAGGGATCCTGCAGGAGAAAGCAAAAAGAAGGGGAAGGGGTGTCCTGAACTGGGCCTGAAGGTCTCCAAAGAGCCACCCACAATCACATAGAGGGTGACCCAAGTGCTGGCAGTGTCTGGCTGGGCACCCTTCTGCAAAGTTGCCTTCCAGGACGCTGTGCAGTGAGTGGGTGGGTGTGGGACTGCTGTGCAAGTGAGTTTGCAAAGCTGGGGTGCCGGTTCCAGGAACATTTGCAGATCCTGTGCAGCCTGGCAGGAAAAAAAAAAAAAGCTTTGGAGCTATTTTCACTTTCTGCAAACTTTGCAAGCCCTCTGCGCCCTTTCTGCAAACTTTTATGAAACAACAGTTCTCCACTTGGTGAAAGAAAACGAAAAAACAAACCGGCCAAGTTATTCAGACTCAAGAGGTTCAGCTCGTCGCCACCCCTCCTTCCCTTGTAACCCCCAAAAACCTACCGGCTTGTCCACAAGGCATCCTGGGGCCTGAGACACCCCCTCCCCAGTAGGGCCTTTTGTGTGCGCCCCGCGCGCTTACCTGAGTTGGTCAAGGCGAGCACCAAGAGGAACGCCAGCCCCAGCTCCATGAACCCCGACCAGGCTCGGGGGGCACCAGGCCGGGAGCAGCACGGATGCCTGTAGCCGCCAAAGGGCGCTGGGCCCGGGCACCGCTGCCCCTGGGCTCCTGCGGTGCCTTCGAGGCCGCTCCTGCGTCCGCGCGCCCCTCTCCAGATCGTCCTCTCCAACTTCAGTGCGCGCTGCCCATCGCGCGCAGGGCGGCCGCTGTGGGCTGGGGCTCGCCTCCTGCACCACCCCCTCGCCTCCCCGCCCCCCGGAGGGGCTGGAGCTCGCCGGGCCTTTGAACCCCAGGCCGCTGGGGGGGGGGGGTCTCCTCCTGCCTGCCTGCCTGCCTGCGCAGAGTGCACCAGGGAGGTGTGCACCGCTGGGTGGTGAGGCTGGGGCAGGGCACCCTGTCCTCACCTAAGTGCCACTTTCTCTCCAAGCCAAAGCCCTGGTCGTACTTTACTCCGGGGTGACTCAGCCCCCCTCCTCCTCTGAGCTAGAGGCAGGCAGCACAGCCGGGTGTGGGCCCTGGCCTAGGAGCGAAGTCCACTAAGAAAGAGCCCAGTGAGGGTCCTGGGGGCACCACATCACCGCCTCTCCTCAAGGGCCTTCCAAGTGCACCCCGCCCTAGACCCTTTCCTGGGGAGACCACCTCCTCCCCAGGTCTCCAGAGGAAGGAACTGTTCTTACCACTCAGTGCCAGCGCAGAGGAAGCACTTGGAAAAGTTCAGGGTGCAGCACGGAGGCGTGTTCCCAAACTCCAGCCCCTGGACTCCTTGACCAGAAGGGAGGCAGTATACACAACACCCCTGAATGCATGCATGTCTGGTGGGGGTCTCCTGTCTCTCCAAGTGGAAAGCGTTTTTGGCTCTCCACCACTTCTATACTGCCTCCGACTCTCAGCCCATGCAAAAGAACCAACAACCCAGCCCCAGCTTATGGCTTGATCCACTGGAGTCTGACACACGGACAGATGGAGAAAGTGACAAATGGTGCCCCAGCGCCATCTCCAAACAGACGGCCCCCATACCCTAGGGCCTGAACCTCACAGCCCCATCCCTGGTATGTTGCTCAAGGCGGATGGATGCTAGGAATACTGGTCAGGGAACTGGCCAGGGAGCACCCACCACACAGAACCAAGGCTGCCCAGGCTTCCCCATCTGTGGGGTGTCCTACTCCACTTCCCCAGCCACAGACTAGGAGCCTCTTGTGTTTCCGAGAGACACCCTATAGCCCCAAAGCCCTTCATTGACTCCACTGGGCAAACAGACCTGGTCCTTTGGGGACAGGTGAAGACCAGAGAGCCAAGTGGCTGAAGAGACAGAGAAAAAAGGGGAGAGAACGTGAAAGGGAGGAACATAGAGGGGAAAAAAAAGAAAGAAGAAAAGAAGAGAAAGAGGGAGAGAGATAGACACAGAGAGGAAGGGGTGAGAAATGGTGAGGAGAGAGAGGGAAAGAGAGAGAAGGTGAGGGGGGAGAGAGAGAGAGAGAGAGAGAGAGAGAGAGAGAGAGAGAGAGAGAGAGAGAGAGAGAGAGAGAGAGAAAGACGGAGAGAGGCCTTGCAGCGCTGTGAGCTGACAGCTCCCCCAGACCCTCTCTGCACTGGCCCTGCCCTGCTATCCTCTCATCTATTCCCAGAAAGAACATGGAGGGATGGCCTGGGCCCCATAGGACTCCACATTGACTAGGGAGGAAGAGGAAACAGCTACTGACCAGTCAGAGGGGGCAGTTTCCATGGGTCCTTCCAGAAATAGTGCTCATGACTGGGGGTCCCAATGACAACTTTGCCTACTTACAAGTTAGAAAATGCTTCCTGTACCCCTTTGTAGATTTGTAGGTGAGAAAGTACCCCTCATACCCCCTTGGGCCTTCCTGCTCCCAGGGACCCATGGCTATTTGAACTGGACAGAGCAGATTGTGGACTATGCCAGGCCTCTCCCTCTCATGTTGAATTGTGGTCCAAGGAGAGAACAAAAACCAACCACCTTCACCACTATTAAGTAGGTTAAGGGCGAGCGTGTTGTGCAAGTCTCGATCCATCCATCTCTGATGTCCTTTCATCTGGGAAACAGACTCTGTGGCCATTCAAGGTCCAGCATCAGTCCTGTGCCTGTATCTTCCCTTTGGCCATCTGATCAAGGAGAATGCAGGGACCCTCC
This sequence comes from Suncus etruscus, assembly GCF_024139225.1. NCBI lineage: Eukaryota > Metazoa > Chordata > Mammalia > Eulipotyphla > Soricidae > Suncus > Suncus etruscus. The sequence goes on from NC_064854.1 coordinate 6,703,106, forward strand.
TTCAGGGAGCCTATAACCTCACATCTGATCCCTCCCATCTGCTAGCCAGTGGGGCCCAATCCCTGCAGAAAGACAGGGAACAGCCCATGGTGGCCAATCCCAGGAAGTCCCACTGAGTCTGCATCCACATTTCCATGGCTGGGAACCATACAGTTGGGAGTGAGGGAGTATAAACACCAACTGAGGGGCAAGGGTGGTAGCCCTGAGCCTGTCAGGAGTGATTTCTGAGTGCAGAGCTGGGAGTAATCCCTGAGTACTGCCCTCTAAGCGTGTCCTGGAACAAAGCTGCTGGCACACAGGATCCGCACTTGTGACATGTGGGCACCCCTGTTTTGCATAGCGGTGCCTGTCATGGTGCCCACAGCCTTGCCAGCGTTTGTTCTTTGCAGTGTTCTTGGTTATCCAGAGAGATGTAAAATGGTGTCCTCCTGTCCCATTCTGTCCCATTTCACTAGGATAGTGGGACAGAGCATCTTTTCCTTTGTTGACAGTTGTGTGTGTGTGTGTGTGTGTGTGTGTGTTTCCTCTGGTATGTCTTCTTTGGAGAAAAGGACTCAGGAACCCTTTGACCACTGCTGAAATGAATTATTTGTTTGTTTGTTGTTCTCCTTATGATTGTGTAATTGCACCAGGGAAATGGTTCAAAGAGCTGTAATATATATAAGTCATGCATCTAGGAGTCCTGGGTTCGACCTCTCCACTTCCCACTTGGGCAAGGAATGATCCCACTCAGCGTTGCCAAGAGAGAGCCATTAGCCACAGAGAGGAGAGATATAGGCATGTGAACACTTCAGTGCTTGCCCCAAAACAAAAGTCAATCCAGCAAAAAGATTTGATTTAATACTTGGCTTTTACAGAAGCCAAGGGATAATGAGAAGATTGGCGAGAGAAGATTCTGGAAGTCAGAGCTAGCGCAATAGGACAATGGGTAAAGATCCATCTGCACTTGAAAATGCAATGACCGTCAACATCCATGGATCCAATGCCAGGGCCAAAGCATGGAGCTACCAGACAGTGGTATCTCTTGGCTGCATCCTGGATCACAATGGCGCTTGTCTTTATTTGTGTGTCCCCATGAGTCTCACTCTCTATGTGTCCACTGCATGCTGTCTCCTAGTCTCTACTGGATGGCCAGGTTAAAAAGCAACTCCAGGCTTCTCCAGTAGAGGAGACACCCACAGCCACATGAGCCCCTTCAAGGCCTTGGTCACCTGCCCATAGAGGACAAGTCTCCAGGACCCACCCTGACTAGGCCTTTTCATTTGTTTTGCATCCACTTGTTCAAGCTAATGTGTAGCTATTACTCCAAACTCCTTGTATCTATTGGATCCTGAATCTGGCCCTCAAGTGTCCTGAGACTGATCCCAAGGCGCCTGTCTGTGTTCTTCATGGCTCTTTTGAAGATTGTTTGGCCTTAGAGCGAGGGGATTTATGGAAGAGGAACATAATACATTGTGTAGCTTTCCATGAGCCTGGAATTTCTTCCTCCGCCCATGGCTGCCGAAACCCTAGACTTGCACTCAAAAGAACAGATGATTCCGTGCTTTTCCATGCTGTCTGAGCCTCAGCCATGCAGAACTTTGGAAGACCCACATAGGAGGGACAACCCTTCAACTTGGTGAATGACACACATTGTATATAAAGTTCCCAGTGAAATAAAATGGGCATTTGTGCATCTGAATATCAGTCCAGTCACTTGCGTGTGCTCAGGAGTTAGTGCCACAGAAACCTAACACCGAGAAGAGTATAAATCACCGGATTGCTAAAGGAAGCCCTGGGTATAATCTTCTGGGTCCATACAGGAAGTTTCTGTAGCTTCTCATTAGGCTTTTTGTCTGGTCCATGTCTGTTGGTAGAGGCCCTTGGATAGGTCCTTATATTGCCTTCTAATTACATGTCTCTCAATTCTAGTCGCTCCACCACATGGAACCACAAGATATCAACAAGATGTCAGCCACTCCTTCAGATGGTCTGAGTAGCCTTTATTGGGAAAAACAAAGCCCACCCCCAAGGGGAGGGGGGGGGAGTCAGATGAGAAGGCAATGGAGAAATATCTTTTTAACAGGAAAACCAAAGGAACCAATTGAGAGATATCTACTTAGAAGGCAATTTGAAGACTAATCAGAAGGCCTCTACCAATACGGGTCTTTCCATTACTCTGTCCTTATGGTCTGAGGGAATTCCAGGTCAGGCTTATTCTTCTGTCCATAACCCATGACAGATGAAAGGGATGGAGATACAGAGAGCTCAGAACAGAGATGTGTGAATGTATGCACTGTTCTGCCATGTGTCCTTCAGAGGAACATGGTCTGGAATGAAGCAAGGGACCAGAGACAGACCAATGAGTTTCCAAGCTGGGACTTAGCATATGAGGTGCTTCTGTTTGTCTGTGAAGCTGCAAGAGCTCCCAAAGCAGAACTGACATCTTGCCAGCCATCTTGTTGCCCAAGGGGACAAAGAAAGGGGATCTAACAGGAGTAAGTTCCCATCCAAAGCAACCCCAGCTAAAAATAGTAGCAGCCACCAACACTCGTCTGGGACTCAGAATCCAATATGGCACCTGGAATTTCCCTCTCCATCCACCAATCTGTTTTTGTTTGTTTGTTTGTTTAAGCCACTTTGGATTAAGTATGGGCCACTAGGCATCTGAAGCATTCTGATCCACCTTGTCTGGGCTTTACTGTGACCTGAGAATCAGCTGTTGGACAAGGGAGCAGGATAGGGCTAGGGGAGTCTTGGCTATGGTCCTGACTATTTGTTGACTTGGACCGAGTCTGAGAAATGCTGCTACTCAAAGATGAAAACTGGGACTGGAGAGGTAACACAGAGGTAAGGTATTTGCCTTGCACATGGCAGACCCAGGACAGACCCAAGTTCAATTCCCAGCATCCCATATGTCCCTGGGCCTGCCAGGAGCGATTTCCAAGTGCAGAGCCAGGAGTAACCCTTGAGCATCACTGGGTGTGGCCCCAAAGCCAAAAACAACAACAAAAAAACCCCTATTTTTTTTCTTTCAGGAAATACTTCGGGCAGTGCCTGGGGGACCAAATGGGATGCCATGGATGGATCCTGAGTCAGTCCCATGCAAAGCAAATGCCCTCCCTGCTATCCTATTGCTCTGGTCCCTAAAAATTATCATTTTATTATTTTTAATTAATAAATTATCATGTGGGTCAGAGAGATAGCATGGAGGTAAGGCATTTGCCTTTTATGCAGGAGGTCATCGGTTCAAATCCCGGCATCCCATATGGTCCCCCATGCCTGCCAGGAGCAATTTCTGAGCCTGGAGCCAGGAATAACCCCTGAGCACTTCCGGGTGTGACCCAAAAACCACACACTCACACACACAAAAAATAAATTATTATGTATTATCTTTATTTAAGCACCATGATTACAAACATGTTTGTAGTTGGGTTTCAATAATAAAAAAAAGAACACCTCCCTTCACCCGTGCAACCTTCCCACCACTTATGCCCCCCATCTTCCTCCTTCTCCCTGCCCCTTCCTGTATTCAAGACAAGCATTCAACTTCTCTCACTCACTACCATTGCCAGGCTAGTTGTCAGTGTAGTTATTTCTCTAACTGCAGTCACCTCTCTTGTGGTGAGCTTCATACGGTGGGCCTATCCTTCCAGCCCTCATCTTTATTGTCTCTGGGTATTATTACAATAATGTCTTTTATTTTTCTTAAAACCCATAGAGGAGTGAGACTATTCTGTGTCTATCTTTCTCCCTCTGACTTATTTCACTCAGCCTAATAGTTTCCATGTCCAAAGATGTAAATTGTTAATGGAAGATATGAGGCTCCCTCCTCCTATCAGGAAAGACATAAAAACATGTTCCAAGCTATTTCTGGTGGCCAGGAAGTGGCCCATCTACCTTTCTTCAGGCCCATTTACGCCTACTCAGGAGATGGATTGTGTCAGGGAATCTCTGGGGCTGCTTTTCCTCCAGGACTGCCTTGTTCCTTGTTCTTTCCTGGGAACCCCCACCCACCCTTCACACCCTCAGCTTATCTCCTGCCTCACCTGTGCACCTTTCAGGGGCTCCTGCAGTACCTTCCCCAGGGATGGGAATTCCAGGCATCCTGCCGGCCTCGGGGGAGAGCCGCTTCTGAGTGAGCTAAGTCAACATGCCACCAACACACCTGCCTGCTTCACCTGACTCAAGAAGCTTTAACTTTTATCAGAGGAATGTTTCACGAGCTGTTTCAGTGTGCAGCGAGTGCCACTTTCCCAGGGCTCGCCAGTCTATCTCGGTACTGCGCAAACAGACCCCTGAAACTACCAGGCATCTTGATCTGTTTGTAGAAAGAAAAAATTTTTTTTCCAAAAATGCCCATAATCCTTCCATGAATTCTGCCCCAAAGCTGCATTTTGAGCCAAATGCCTCCGTCTTCTAGAAGGAGCTCTGTGGGTTTCGGGTTCGAAAGAAATAAAACCTTCTGGTCTTAGAAACTCCAGAATTCAGAACCACCTTGAAAGCAGAGTGTTGTCACTCGCAGTGTTAGGGTTCGAGGTGACAGGCAGTGCTGAGTCAAAGACCACCTTTGATAATGCAAGGGGCAAAGGGGAGTTTACTTGGTTAACCAATGTCCGAGCCTCATTCCACTAGGGAAGTCTCGACAAGGACAACGAATCAAATCTTCAGGAAGTTTATATAGAAATTATAAGCATTAACAATACAATCATTTCATTGTATAGATGTCTTCATTAATCACTGATTTTTTCAGCTCAATCTTGGTTGTCTAAGGAGACTCTTGACTCAAACGTTGGTCATCAAAGGATATCGTAATTCGAATCCTGGTTGTTGTTGTTGTTGTTGTTGTTGTTGTGTGTGTGTGTGTGTGTGTGTGTGTGTGTGTGTGTGATTCAAACCTTGGTTGTCAAGGGATATTCTAATACAGAACGTAATTGTTGGGGGGATCTCTGATTCAAACCCTGGCTATCAAGGGCTACTCTGATTAAAACTTTTGGTTGTTAAGGGAGCTTTTTTTCAAGCTCACTCAACCCCTAGTTCCTTATTCCTGGAGGGCACCGACTTTGGTTTTATATCTGAGTTAACTCTCTCTCTACCTTCAGTCAGGAGTGAAAAATACACTTGACTAGGGTTTGGGCTTGTCTTAGTCTAGAGTGCTTATCATAGATTTAGGGGGAGGAATCTTGGTTCTTACAACAGGCTGAAAGTCAAATCAATTGGGATGACCCCTCACTTATTCCTCACCTTAATCAGGTCACTTTATTGTGTCCTCTTTGACCTAAGGTCCTGGCAGGAGATACCCATGGAGTTGCAGTACAGATTCAATGAGAGGATAGAGATGTGGTCATGAGAACCAGCCATGAAAGAAAGAAGCAGCCTCATGCAGTGGCAGCTACAGAGGTGAGAGCCACGTTTGAAGGTCAGCTGGGTTCACGGCCAGTTGACACTGTGGGATGAGAATGGTACACCCCCACACTGGGCCCAAAGTGGATGCCTTGGAAGCTGGCTGGATTCTGGATCCTGAACAACCAAGATGGCAGCACCTAGTGCATCTCCTGTCCTCCCTCAATCCAGCTGGCCTGAGCAGGAGTATCATCCAGAAACAGAAAACCCACATGAGGGAGGGACCCACAAGCCATGAGCGTGAGAAGGCAGCACTCACTGGTGAGGCCAGGGAGGCCAGAAGATTCTACCCCAAAGGATCAGGGATCCCACTAGAGGCCTTGCAGGCCATGCTGCAGTCTTCAGATCCATCATTAATATGGGCCAGCTCAGCCAGGTGGGATCTCCTTAGCTCCAACTCTAAGGAGTCAATAGCACTTATGATTGAACATAGAATAATTAAGGCTGGAGCAAACGCTCAGCAGGTAGGGCATTTACCTTGCACACAACTGACCTGGGTTCAATTCCCAGCATTTGATATGGCATTCCCCAAGCCTGCCAGGAGAGATTTATGAGCACAGAGCCAAGAGTAATCCCTGAATACCACAGGGTGTTTTGAGGTGAGCCTCAAAACAAAAACATAAGGGAAAAAAAGGAATTGAGCCAGGGTGGTCATGCAGGTATTAAGGCACTTGCCTGGGGTCCTGCTCAACACAGATTCAAATCCACAGCTTGATACATGGTCCTCAGAGCACTGTCAGAGGTCACTCCTGAACACAGAGCCAGAAACCACCCCTGTGCAATGTTGGATGTGGCTCCAAAACTAAAAGAAAGAATGGAAGAATAAATTACAGGAGGTGGAGTGATAGTACAGTAGGTAGGGGGCATTGGCCTTGCACATGGCTGACCTAGGTGCAATCCCCAGCATCCCACATGATCCACTGAGCCAGCCAGGTGTAACACCTGAGCAGCACCAGGTGTAAATCCAAAAGCAAAAAAAAAAAAAAAAAAAGAAGAAGGAGGAGGAGGAAGAGGAGGAGCAGAAGGAGGAGAAAGAAAAGGAGAAGGAGAAGGAGGAGGAGGAGGAGGAGAAGGAGAAAAAGATGAAGAAGAAGAAAAGAAGAAAATAAGAAAAAGAAGAGAAGAAGAAAAAGAAGAGAAGAAGAAGAAGAAGAAGAAGAAGAAGAAGAAGAAGAAGAAGAAGAAGAAGAAGAAGAAGAAGAAGAAGAAGAAGAAGAAGAAGAAGAAGAAGAAGAAGAAGAAGAAGAAGAAGAAGAAGAATTACAAGCTTCAAGTGATAAGATGTTACTAGGGCCAAGATCTCAGCTATGTGTGTCTCACATGGAGTGATTTACTTTTTCTTCCTGGGCTCACATGTGACTGTTTTGTTGTTTTGTTTTGTTTTGTTTTATGTTCTCTGTGGAACTTCCTGAGACTTTCTAATCCTCTGGGGCCCCTTCACAGGAGGCTTTGTGGGGAAGTTAAGTCTGTAACCTAAGCATTGGGTTTTTAACAAGCACCACATTTTCTGGTGTGAGAACTATTTCTTCCCAAGACCCAGAGGCTGCCTCAGTGGGGCGTCCCTTCAACAACAGAGAGAAAGAAAGAACTAGACCCTGCCAGGATGCGGTAACTTGGGCTCCTTTTGGGAGACCTACAAGGGTCCTGTCTTCTCACCAAGGTGTAGGGGAGGTAGGTCAATGTTTTTTCTTAACTCCCACAAGTGAAGCTAGCTTCTAGAAACACCCATATGGGTGACAGGAAAAAGACAAATGGAAAGGCCCTAAACAGGCCCCTTGATTCCTTCTGCAGCTCTTGGTGATGTTCGAGCTTCAGGCTCCTGCTACTTACCTCAGAATGGGAGGACACCCCACACACACAACAGGGAAGAAAGTTGGTCAAGGATGGGCTGGCATTGACTCAGCTATGTGGGTGAAGGGCCCCTTGAACCCTTGAGTGAGGGGCACAGGATCCTGGAAAGACAACCAGATCCACTGTTACTCACCCATCATGGAACCCTCGGCCAGTGTGGCCAGGTCCCACAGGCTTACAGGATGCTCATGACTGTCCAAGCTCAGAGAGATCATTTCTCTGATAAGTTGGAAGGATCTCTTGCCTCTGACCTCCCTCAAGGGTGCAGAACCATGTCTCAGTCCCCCTCAATGACTCCAATACCTAATTTTAGGGCCTGACACCCTCAATACCTATCCCCAACTCTATCCCACTCACTTTAATCCTCCATGCTACCTTCCCAAGTAGTAGCTGCCAATAACCTCAGTTCATAGACAAGGAAATGAAGTTTGCAGTTCTGAGGGGCAAAGTGATTTGCCTGAAGTCACACAGAGAGGGTGTCGGGATTCACATCCAGGCCTGTTGGATTATGGATAAGGGATTGATATACATGATTCATTGGCACAAAACTTAAGAGTCAGGCGTGGTCCGAGCTGGCACTTGAGCCTGGGACATGCAGAAAGTGGCTGCAACTATTACTTGCTAGCCAGGAACTGCACATATGGCCAGTGGGGCCATACCATCCTGGAGTCTGTCTGCGCCATGTTTGTCTCAGTAGCTTGGTCAGTGGGTTGTGTGTGGTCCACCATCTTCATCTGCAGACCTGACTTCTGGGCGTTCCCCCACTCCCAAGGCACTCACTCAACAGCCGTTTTCACACACACACATACACACACACACACACACACACACACACACACACACACACACTCTCCAAAGTCCCATCTTCCATGTTTCAACTCCACTCAGAGTAGAACCAGTCCAGGGACCGAGATGAGGAAATTACTGGAAAGCGAATGCAACAAAGGCTCCAAAATGCCCTTCTTAGGTGTCCCCTGAGACTCACTCCTGTCCCAAAGGCCAGCTCTGGGCCGGCCCTCATTATGTGGGCACACACAAAGAGGCATGCAAGGTTCGCTCGCTGCAGAGAGAGGTTGTGTGGGCCAGCCTTGGGAACCCATGCAAGGGAGGCGGTCTAGGAAACAGTTAGACATGAGATGGAATTTGAGAGATCCTGGTCTTTTGTGTATGAGCTGGCTTACTTTGTACCAGTGAACATGGATGGACAATTATTTTGTGCAATCCAACACCTTCATGTGGTACTGTGGGCAAATATGGGCTGTGAGTAGGTGGCTGAGAAAATGCAGGGACCATAAGCATGGGTGGCAGGGGTTCTCTGGAGAAGTCTGTACATCTCAGCGACTTGGTGCAATGGTGCACATATGAGAGGACAGTGGAACCATACATGGCTCTAGGGCCCCTTTGGGTTAGTGGCATAGTATGGAAACACTGCCTTGGTGTAGACATTGCACTGGTGAGCATAGTACCTTATCATGAAGCTTTGCCAACATGGGCAAGATAAGAACCATGAGGTGCTGGTGGCTAGCATAAGCCCTTATAATGAATCTGGATGCTCTGGTCTGGTGACCCCACAGATGTGACCTAGCAGGGTGCAAAGGGAAGGTGGAGGAGGGAAGGCATGGGGTGCCAATCTGTAGGCCTGCTGAGTGTCCATCCAAAATTTCTGCCCAGTGTCCTTTCTCTACCTGGGCTCTGCCTCCACCCCTGAGGTGTGTCCACACAACCCTGCTGTGCTGCTGGTTCCAAAGGGCAGCTGGGGCGGTGCCCGCCTTGCCCAGGTGAAATACTCTGTCCCCTCCCATGAACCTTGTACTCCATGCAGAGCTGCTCCAGACACAACCACACAGCCACAGCTTGTGACCAGCGGTCCCTCAGCCTCTAAAGACATTGGCTCTTCTGTGAAGTAGAGGAGCCACTGAGGAAACTTCTAGAACTCATCATAACAGAGCCGCAGAAAATTCCAGAAGGCAGTCAGAATGAAGCATGCAACTTGGCTCCCAAAGTCTATCTTGAAAATAGCATCCCTCCACAGTGGCAGTTGGGGGATGCAGATGGGGCCTGTATCGGGTGGAAGTTTAGGGACATGGATGGGATCCTGGAGATGGGGCTGTGGCCCTTCCTCAGAACTGGAGTCACCTACGATGATGCTGAGAAGTCCCCCCAAATTTCTGCTCTGTGCCAGGCAGGCCCTGACTCTTGCCTCTGTGGACTGTGTTCAAATTGATCAAGGAGTGAATATTCTGGGAGTGAATATTCATTGCCCTCTGGGAAATGGGGCCACCCAGAAAGGAAGTAAGTGGCCTAGTCCAGCAAACAAAGGAAACAAGAAAGGCTCTGAGCACATAGTTTATTTTGGTCTATTGACCCTCAGATCCGGGACTAGCTCCCTCTGCAGGGGCTGAAACCTGCCCTGCTATGTCCCTTCTGACAGCAGAAAGGGAGTCTGGATGCACCGGCCTCACACTGGATGGTTCAACTCATGTGCCCTCTGCAGAATGGACACACATGCCCACCTGCCCATGAGCACTGGGGAGCTGTGGTTGGTGCCACGCTGAGCCCAAGTCTCAGATATGTGTGAACAAGGAAAGGAAATAACAGGGGGACCCAGCTGTGGGACCTATGTCCCTATGTCTACCGATGGTGCCATTTCAGGGGAGAGAATAGGAACATTTCAGATACCATGGATGGTCCCTCTGTGGAAGTGTGACCTCCATCTCCATTCCTTCAGATCCACACAACCATAAGCTCCAAAAGCCAAGAGGAAAAGCTCAGAAACCTTCGGTTTCTGAACAAACCTGGGGGTAGTTCTAAACACTGCCCCTAAGGCCTCCCTACAAGATAGAGGCTGGTAAGTTGCCGCTGTAGATAATGGGGGAAGCCACACTATCCCTGAGGGGACCCCAGCTGAGGACCATTCTGGCTTACTTGCCTGCACAGGTGCCAGTCATGGCCACCTCCACAGAGCCCCTCATCCTAGAATAATGACGCCCTCAGCCACTGAGAACTTGTTAGGGACCCTTGGCCACAAGAGGAGGAAGTCAGAACAGAGACCAAGAGGCCCAAAGGGTCCTAATGAAAATAAGACCAATTTGGAAAACTCCAAGACCCATTAGACTAATGACAAAATTCAAAGATAGAGATAGAATGTTGAAAGCAGCAATATTAAAAAAAAAAACCTAAAAGGAACTTCCATGCAAAGGAAAGCTCAAAATGTGTACGAAAAGATCAGTCAAATGAGACTTGAGGACTGGAAGAGTGCAGAGGAAGATAGAATGAAAACTCAACATAACAGACCAATAGTACTCTATTCTAGGTCATCAGAGATAGATCATCACTCAAATCTAAAGCATATCTATAGAGCTTCATGGACAGGCAACAGATTAGGGGGTCCATGACTTAAAACCAGTTTTGTTAGAAGTTTTAAAAGAGCTACAGACTAGGAGAACTGTCCCAACATGTGGCATTAAGTCTGGCCTCCCTCACATATGGTGTCCTTTCCTAAACTAAGATAGGTTATGAATATATAACCATTAATCATCACAAGTTGTCTTTTCTGAGTTATTTTTAGATACTTCCATTTGCCATTCCTTTATGTTTTATTGAATTAAGTAAAATGAAATAAATTTGTTATCTGCCTTCCAAAAGGTCAGGTTTCAGGGACATTGGTGGAGAGAGAGGGATGCTGGTGTTAGAACATTTTATGCCTGAAACAACTCTATGGTGAACAACTTTGTCAACCAAGGTGTCTCAACAAACATTCCTGAAAGGGGAAAAAGAAACCAACAATATCCAGCATTGTTGTTGAGAGAATTTTTGCCAGTCCCCCTATCTGTGAATAGACTCTGTAGAAATTATGTGGAACATATTCTAACTTCCCAACCACCACAGAGAAGAGTGGAAATGGCAGTGGGTTTAACATTCACTAAAGAAAATCAGGGAATGAATCAGTAGCACCTGGGGCCACCAGCACCACTGGGGGACCCAGTAGGAGGTGCCTGAGGGATGGTGCTGTTGATGGCAAAATCCAGAGCAAAATCTCGGATTGAAAGCAGGATCCAAACTTCTGATCATCGAGGTGTTCACAGTAGCTTCATCACAGAGCCAGACCTTGGAGGTATCCCTAAGTGTAACTACGCACCCCCAGCAAGCACAAAGGAAAGGGTGTCCAGCCTTGCAAGATGAGAACCATGGCAGAGAGGGGAATGAGGTAAAGGTCCCATTTGGTGTGGGGATCCCTCCAGCATAGTGAGGGGGTGAATCTCAGGCTGCCTGTGTTTCTCTCCAGTATTCAAAGCTCACTCAACCTTGAACTGTTGTGACCCTTTAAGTGATACACTGCAGGATCACCCCAAAATGAGGGAGACAATTGTACCCCAACTCACAGTGGCTTGTTTCCAAAACCACAGGCTTTGACAGAGTACGGGGATGGGAGAAAACCCTCTCTTTTCTGCCCTTCTCAGAGCCCCAGCCATTTGCAGGGGTGCAGGTGGAGTCCCCCTAAATATGCTTTCTCCTCCTTTCCCCTTCTTCCTGGCCAGCGAGGGAAGTGAGGAGGAATCCTTTACCCCCAAGTAGCCCCTGGATGGGGCACCCCTCAGAAAGCTGCTCTACCATCACCCACAGAGAAACAGTCAGGCCAGGGGGTCATGCAAAGCTCACATTGTTTAAGAAATGGAGCTCAGATCCGACATTTCCTGCCCCTCCACAAAAGAGTCCCCCTTAGCCCCCATCAGTGAGAAATGGAGACTGCTCAAGTGTACTGAAAGAATTGCCAAGAATTTGGGGCCAGAGAAATGGTGCAGCAGTAGCACATTTGCCTTGCATGCAGCTGGCCCAGGACTGACCGCGGTTTGATCCCCTGGTGTCCCATATGGTCCCCCAAACCAGGAGCACATAGCCAGGAGTAACCCCTGAGCATCACTGGGTGTGCCCCCCCAAAAAAGAGTTGCCAAGAACTGACTCTTTGTTTTCGGGGTTCCATATTGGAAATGGGGGGCTATGTTGGAGTGTCTTACAAGACTCTCAAGCATTGGGGGTTCACTTCCTTCTAATCCTTGAATCCTGTAGCCTTGCAGTACCACCCACCCTCTCTCAGGGTTTGGGGGTCCATCCATCCCACTACAGGGTGCCATCCAGGCAGAGGAAGCACAGAATAAGAGAGGCTTTCATGCCTTAGTGACATTTAAAAATGCTCCCAATGGAAAGACATGTGAAGTCCAACACACAAAGGGCTTGTTGGCAGCAGGAAGTTGTACAGTTAACTTCCTGTGAGAGCCCATTTGCCTCAAACCTCTCCTCCCTCTTTGGGCTGTTTTCCTTAAAAACTCAACTCTCAGGGTGGAGAGACAGTGAAGAAGGGACTTGCTTTGTATGTAATTGGCCCAGGTTTGATCCCCAGTACCACATAAGATCCCCTAAGCTCCACTAGGAGTAATCCCTAAGTACAGAGTGTGGTATATGTGGGAATGACCCCAAAGAAAATAAACCAAAGGAAACTTTTTCGTGGGAAATGCTCACATCCAGCAGTGCTTGGAGGGACGAGGACAACCATTCCCAGCTCAGTACTTGGGGGTCCTCACTCTCAGGGGTGCTCTGGGGTGTGTCTGCTGCTAGAAACCAAATCTGGTCTCCATGCATAAAAGCTCTTGATGACTCCCAACCCTCAGTTTTTTTCATATAAAATTGCAGGGAATGGGCTGGGTGGGACCACTGGATGGTTCATGGGTTGGACCCAACTTTTTCAGTCTGTGCATGTAGGCAGTGGTCCTTGCTGGGGCAGTTTTTCTTCTGGTTCTTGAACCCAGTTGAAACTGTCTTTCTAGAACTCCTGATGGTTGTTTGGCCCTGGCTGGCTGGACACGCTCTTCCTCCTGGTGCAATCCTTGTGTTTAGGCATCTGGGAATAAGGAGGAGGAAAATCCCTGGAAGCTTTTGTAGGGGAACAAAGGGAATTAAAACGAAGCGGTGCGTGATGAAATAAAAGATGGGGGCCAGGAGCCTTCCTGGCCAGACTCCCTGACAGGCGGCTCCTCATGTCCAGCTCTCTGACTCTCTTTCTGGGAAGTAGAAAAGTGCCTGAGGCCAGGTGAGTGGGTCCTTCTTTTACTTCTGAGGAAGTCTGTGGGACCTTTATTCCATCCCCAATACTTTAAGGAAGGCTATTTCATGATTAGAAGTGGGGGGGTCAGGGGAGCTGGCCCAGGGCCCCTTGAAGAAGCTGCTACAGAAGGCCCTGGGAGGTAGACCACTACCACCATCACCTGGACTCAACATGTTCAAGAGACTGGCTAGACTGCTGCAGGGCTCCTAGCTGTCCTGTGTTCATGACACGACAGTCCTTGGAAATCCCTGAAAGCCCACCATGCTGAGGGCTGATCCAGGAACATCCTGGCAGGCATTTCCGGATGGTTCCACCTGCACTGCTGCGAAGAAGCGCTTCTGCATGACGGGCCGGCCCGCTAATTACAGGATCCATTCAGACACTCGGAGACTCCACACAGGCAACAAGCAAACTTGTCATCTCAGGAGAGAGGAATCCGACATTCCAAATAAATAAGTAGGATCCAGAAGAGAAGCAAACTTCTGCCTATTTAAACCCCTCATTATGGAGAGAGAGAGAGAGAGAGCGAGAGAGCGAGCGAGAGAGCGTGATTAAAACAGAAAGCATTAGGCAAAGCAAACGGGGATTGTGCCTCAGAGGAAGAGAACCCCAACCCATTCATCTCCCAGAAGTTTCTGGAATGGGAGGAAGGAGCTCAGTACCAGTGTCTCTCTCTTTCTCTCTCTGACGGTGGCAAACCTTTTTTGAATCATGAATGACACAAGAGGCAAAAATCTCAACCCTCGTGTCACCTTATTGGTGGGTTTGTTTTTTGTTTGTTTATTTGTTTGTTTTGGCACTTTTCCCTGATCCAAATAGTATTTTTATAGGGATGTTTAATAAATTCCTCAAAGCCAGCTATGGCTCCTCTGGAGATGGCACTACTGTACCCTGGGCATGGTTGGCACGACCAGGGCAGTTTGCAATGACACACCTGGTGTGCTGTTCTGGATCACAGCATCCTGGGAGTCGGGCCCAGATTTATGACACCCCCAAATTGATAAGGCAATGGCCCCGGATCACACTTCCTGCCCCAATGGAGAAGGGCTCTTTCCAGCAGAACGCAGCTGCCAGCTGTGTAAGCAATCAGGTACAGCTCCGGATTGCAAGGAATAAAACCCTGCTCAAACACACTCAGGCCAAGAAGCCCATCCAGGGCCTTCGGGGTCCCAACTGGACACTCCTGTCACTCTACCATGTAGCTTCCTTCAGTCACTACAAGTCACATCTTCTGAAACTGCTGTCAGTAACTTCATCACCAGCCATCTGTGGATTTTGTTTCCATGGCCAATAGATTTAGTAAAATACGGTCTATGGCTTCAATCACTACAACCTACAGTTCTCGGCATGACCGCCTATAATTTTTGTAGCCACAAGTTACAATGATAAGAACCACGTTCTATAAGGTTTTTTTTTTTGTTTTGTTTTGTTTTTGAGGGGTCCACACCCAGTGACACTCAGGGGCTCCTCCTGGCTATGAGCTCAGAAATCACTCCTGGCTTGGGGGACCATATGGGATGCCAGGGGATCGAACCAACCAAAGTCTTACTGCTTGTGCCACTGCTCTGGCCCAACATCCTATAACGTTTGTTTGTTTCGGGTTCTAAGCTACATCCTGCCACAGTCAGGGATGGCTTCTGACTGTGATCAGAGGACCATCTGGGGTGCCAGGAATCAAACCCAGGTCAGTCACCTGCACGACAAGAGACTCGCCTACAGTCCAGTGGTCCTCAAACTATGGCCAGCCGGCCACATATTGTATTTGTATCTGTTTTGTTTCTTCATTGCAAAATAAGATATATGCAGTGTGCATAAGAATTCATTCGTAAGTTTTGTTATTACTATAGTCAGACCCTCCAATGGTCTGAGGGACAGTGAACTGGCCCCCTGTTTAAAAAGTTTGAGGACCCCTGCTCCAGACCCACATTCTCAAGTTTTAGCAACTACAGCAGATCGCCTGAGTAACTCGAGTTTACAACTTAATAGCCACAATCTGTAGCCTAAGTAGTTACAATCCATTGCTTGAGTAGCTACAAGCTATAGCTTTAGTGACTACAGTTTATAATTTAGTAATCATAATCTAGAGCAGGGCTCCTCAAACTTTTTAAACAGGGGGCCAGTTCACTGTCCTTCAGACTGTTGGAGGGCCAGATTATAGTAAAACAAAAATTATGAACAAATTTCTATGCACACTGCATATATCTTATTTAGAAGTGAAGAAACAAAATGGGAATAAATACAATATGTGGCCCACGGGCTGTAGTTTGAGGACCATTGATAGAGCCTTAGTGACTACAGTCTATACCCTTACTACTGACCATCTGTAGCCTGACTAATAACAAGAGTTCTTGTGGCCCACATCTGCCTCCTCCCTAGGACTCAGCTCAGAGTGGTAGAAGCTCTCTGTAGCTTCTGGAAGATGGCTGCAGTTGGACCTTGTCTTTCTAAGGCCAGTGCCGGGTGGGACTCACCTGACTTTCATCCACAGCAGGTGGGAGATAAAAGCAGGTGGACCTCTTTTTCTCCTACTGTGACTGCAGGATGTTTATAGAAGGCTTGATCTTCATGAAATGCTAAGCTCTCCCCTGCAAAACAGTGTAGACACGCTCCTATTTGTGTGTGCCAAAAGTAAAGCTGGACTTGGTGTGATTTCTGTGCCATGGGTGTGACCATGGGCTGAGAGATTGGGTGAAGCTGGTGCCTGGCCAGCACCAGACCTTTGTCTTTATTATTATTATTATTATTATTATTATTATTATTATTATTTGTTTTTGGGCCACACCCGGCAGTGCTCAGGGGTTACTCCTGGCTGTCTGCTCAGAAATAGCTCCTGGCAGGCACGGGGGACCATATGGGACACCGGGATTCAAACCAACCACCTTTGGTCCTGGATCGGCTGCTTGCAAGGTAAACGCCGCTGTGCTATCTCTCCGGGCCCTATTATTATTTTTTTTTAATTTGGGGGGTTTGGGCCACACCTGGAGGCTCTCAGGGTTTACTGCTGGCAGGTTCAAGAGATCCTATGAAATGCTGGGGATCAAACCCTGGCCAGCCACATGCAAGGCAAATGCCCTTCTGCTGTGCTATCACTCTGGCCCTAGCCCATTACCTTTAAACTCTCCCCAAATTGCATCTCCTTCATGTAAATTTCCCCTGTGATCCCAGAATGCTTTAGTGACTAGGAAGTGCTTCGAATATTCTAGCAATTGCTCAGAAGAGATAAGACAGCGGGTAATGCTCTTTTCTTGCATGCAACCAACCCCAGATAGATTTCTGAGCTCACTAGGTGATCTCTGAGCATTGCCAGGCACACTCCTCTAAAAAAAGAAAGAAAGAAAGAAGAAAGGAAGGAAGGAAGGAAGGAAGGAAGGAAGGAAGGAAGGAAGGGAGGGAGGGAGGGAGGGAGGGAGGGAGGGAGGGAGGGAGGGAGGGAGGAAGGAAGAAAGAAAACAAAAAATTTTTAGCAATTTTAATGAGTAACACAAATGTTTATCTATCTCTGTTCTTCTGCTATAAAAATAAGAATAACTGGGGGGAGGGGCCGGAGTTGTAATACAAGGGTTAAGGCATCGGCCTTGCCCGTGCTAGCCTAGGATGGACCATGGTTCGATCCCCCGGCATCCTATATGTTCCCCTAAGCCAGGTACAATTTCTGAGATCATAGCCAGGAGAAACCCCTGAGCATCACCAGGTGTGACCCAAACCCCCCCCCCAAATAAAAAGAAGAATTGGGGATCTAAGCCAGAGTAGGAGTACAGCAGCAAATGGGAAGATATTTGCCTCACACACTGCAAACCCAGGTTTGTTTCTCAGCATCTCCTATGGTCCTCTGAGCCCACCAGAAGTGATTCCTGAGGACAAGACCAGTTGTAAGCCCCAAGCACCCCAGCTGTGGCCCAAAACAAAAGCAAACAATCAGAATAACAATAATAACTTATTTGAGTCGGGCCCTTTGCTTAGCCAAAGCTGCCAGGAAGATTTATTTATATCACTACCCTGGACAAGGCAAAGACAAGAGCCTGAGTTTTGGAGTCACTGTCCCTGGAAGGTCCTGACTACAAACCTGCCACCTCAGGTCATTGTCCCCCAGAAAGTCCCAGCAAAGAACATGTCAACTCAGACTCACTCATTTCTTGGAAGAGATGAAGGCGGTTTCTCATGCATCATGTGGGGGTGGGGGGAAACCCACCCCAAGAGTGACAAGCTCTTGCAATGTCACACGTTGAAGGCGAATTTATCATTCTCCTCAGCACACTAGGGGACAGCTGAACCCTTTAGTCCTATCCCTCAGGGCCCAACTTGCAATAGTCTGTGGGACACGAGCTTGATGCAGACCCCCGAAACACACAATGAAGCCCTCCCAGGCAGCTGTAGGGCCTGGGCTGACATTTCTGGAACTGCAAAACATGTTCATGAAGTGTTGGCTCCCATTTGCAAATGTGCAAAAGAATTGGGTCTCTCAATGGGACTCATCCTCACCCAGTGTGGTGGGGAGGGTTTGTCCC
Source organism: Suncus etruscus (assembly GCF_024139225.1). Classification (NCBI taxonomy): domain Eukaryota; kingdom Metazoa; phylum Chordata; class Mammalia; order Eulipotyphla; family Soricidae; genus Suncus; species Suncus etruscus. Next base: position 6,720,944 of record NC_064854.1, read on the forward strand.
CAAGGTCCCACATCCCCATCACCTCACTTGACTCCCCTTCCAGTAACTCCAGTAACTCGGTCATCACAGTCTCTCCAAGGTTTCTCAGAATCAGACCAGGAAAAGCAACAGGAGCATCAGCATGTTCAGAACTCAGTGTCGGGGTAGGGGAAGCAGCTACCAGATGCCACATACATGCAAAGAAGCCAGAGGGTTGGGTACTAGTGTCATCTGTCCCCCACATGTCCTCTGCTCCCCAACGGCCTCACAGAAATGCATGCATCAGGCTTCAGTCCTTCCCAGTCCCTGAACCTTCCAGGCTGTGGGCCTCAGCCAGGGGGACCCTCAAAGACGCTCCTGCAATCGAGGCACAATGGCAAGTTTCGAGCTGATCTGGATCAAATGATTACTATTGTGACCCGGCTCAAGATCTTTGATGCCACATCCTCGGAGACTGTGACTCTGTTCTGTCTTCGTCGATTTTCATTCCCTAACGGCTTTGTCTACTAAATTCTCTTTGGGTAACTTGCCAAAGTTTCTGGAAATCTCACAGAATGAGGTGGCTTGCCTAGCTCATGGGTCCAAAGGCCCCTCCAGGGCTGGTACTTATGGGCCATTTTGTCCATAAACATTTTGGTTCCTTTCAGGCAAAACTCAGTCCTTCAGTCCTGATCTCCCACCCACTAAGAGCCTTCATGGTTCCTTCACCATCGAATATGAGGGAGGCCAAGCCCAAGTGGGGAGTACCTGGCCATGGGAAAAGAGATAATCTATCTTTCCTCTACTATCTTTCTCCTCCCCTCCTTTCCTCTCCCTTTCTCCTTCCCCTCCTCTCCTTCTCTCTCCCTCCTTCATCTCTTCTTCCTTTTCTTCCCCTCTTCTTCTCTCCGTCCTACCAAGGCCAGTCCTACCAAGCAGGTACTGAAGACTTGCACCCAATACCATGAGCTGTATGTCCTAAACCCACATGTCTTGGGTCTTAGACACAGAGGCCCACTGTTGTATTTTTTCATTGTTCTAATGATCCCCACATCATTGCATATTTTCCTCAAGACTCAAAACCTACGGGAGAACCTGGCATTGGCCAAAGGAGGCACAAACTTGAGGCTGCCTCCCAAGGAGCTAGAAGAATAGCTTTGATGGCTCTCCCTTCGGCTCCTGAAAAGACTTTGGCCACAGAGAACAGTGCAGTATAAAAGTACCCCACATTGGGGCCGGAGAGATAGCATGGAGGTAAGGCGTTTGTCTTGCGTGCAGAAGGACGGTGGTTCAAATCCCGGCATCCCATATGATCCCTGGAGCCTACCAGGAGTGATTTCTGAGTGTAGAGCCAAGAAGAACCTCTGAGCACTGCCAGGTGTGATCCCCCCCCAAAAAAAAGTACCCAACATGCCGTATCTTCAACCCCAGGTGAACAAGCCTGAATCAGGGTCACACATGAAATAATCCAGACTAGGCTGAGGGTAGAACAGGTGTAGTCTGACAGCCTTCTACTTCATATGGTGAGCAAAGTGCCTGCTGGAACTGCCATTTTTATTGAATCCAGAGACCACCCTTCAGTGGGGCAGTAAGGACAGAGTAAGGACAGATAGCTCAGGCTCTCCTGAGCCAGTCCCACCCAGGTTTACAAGAAGACAATCTCTGTTGGGGGGGGGGGTCAATACAAGTTGTAAACAATCATACAAAGGAACCAGGGATGATCTTGGTTTTAGGTAAAATAAGGTGTAACATAACAGTGTAATATGCGGAGTCTCACTACCACACTGCTCTGACAGGTCTGGAGGTAAGGAGGTATAAGACCTAGAAGGGTGCAGGGCTCCAAGTGCAGGCTGGGAAACCTATCCTGACACCAAGACCAACTACCCTTGAGGAAGCACAGAGCTCTGGAGACAGCAGCAAGTTGCAAAGCGAAAGGTGAGCTCAGAGAGGGCTGTTTCCAGCACTGCTTACTTCTGGTCCGGTTCAGTCACTGTTAGGTGTGTGCCAGGTAAACCAAGGCACGGTTTTGCATACACGCCCACCCCCAGCTGAGGTCTCCGTGCAGCAGCAAGATGGGAAGAGCAGGGGTCCCAAAGCTCTTGATTCCCAGTTGCAAGTTCTGAAAAGCCATTGGATTGAGTTTGGGAATGCAAGAGCAAAGTATCCCATTATGAATGCCTTTTCGTTTTCTTCCTGGCCATTTGTGATTGAATCTGGCGTGTTTATCCCCGATGTGGGGCCTTGGTGGCAATGAAGCGAAGTCCCTGGCTCCTATCCGTGGTGAGTTCCACCCAGGGCGAAAACTCCATTCAGCGGGGTGTCGCAGGCGAGTGGGCGGCAGGCCCGAGGCTGGGAAGCATTATGCAAATGTGGGTGCGGTGGCATTGTCAGCCGCTTTGTGATGGTCCCTGGTGGTATTGATGATTTTTCATAGAACAAAGATCTATGCCTTGTCTGGGCTGAATTAATAATTCACTTCTGCTAACAAAACAAAGCCTTCCCGTTGCCAGTCTCAAAAACAATCTCATTTCTTCCCATGAATTCTAATGGGTTCATCTTGTTCCCCTCAAGCCCATCCTGATTTCTATTTAATTGGGGAACAGGAACAGGTGAGCCGCAAAACCTGTGGTGTACTTAGAACAGAAATGCTGCGTTGGGAACAGAAATATAGTGTGAGAAACGCACCCCTTGTGCCTGGCCTTGTACCAGGCCCACTGGTCTGGTGGTGGCAGCATGGAGTTGACCACCTGGCTTGAAGAGGCTGAGTAGGACTCTCAGAATTCAAGGTTTCCAGAACTTTCCAAGTCATCAGATAGACTCCTTGGGAGTGACTTCTAGTCCTGAATACACTGTGAAAGGATTTTGATCATGAAAACAGGGTCCTCATGAGGAAGACCACTTCCCTCCTGATTCTCAGTCCATCTATCAGGTCCTGGGGCCTGAGAGGAGGGGTCCCACAGCAGGGGATGGCACCTCTGTCCTCTGCCCCCTAGCTGTTGTGAGTCTCCGGATTCCTGCTATTGCTAAAGTTAAGGATTCTGTGGGCAAGAGGGGGGCATGGGAGCAAGTCGTCCAGAGAGTCAGCTCGGTCTGCTTCCTCATGTGGCCTTGGGCAAGCATCTCTTTCTGTGCCTCTGTTTCCACATCTGCAAAATGGTGCAAAGGGCAGTGCCAAGCCCAAAGGTGTTGGCCTGAAAAATAGAGTTCACTGTTTCTTGGCCTTCTCCCACTGTGGCCCCTTCTGACCTTTTATCTGTCCTGCTGGGGGTCTCCTACCTGGGTCTGATGTGGCCATATCCCATTGGAATATTGGGACACCCTGGAATTTCCTGGGATGTAAAATCACCCCACACACCATATCTTCAACCCCAGGTAGTGAATCTGAATCAGACCAGGCTGAGGATAAAACACATGTAATCTGGCATTCTTTTAACTCTTCTCTACACCTCCTGCCTGCCAGAACTGCTGTTTTTATTGAGTTCAAAGCCCACCCCTGGGTGGGGCAATAAGGACAGAGTAAGGACTGATAGCTCAGGCTATCCTGGGCCAGTCCCACCCAGATTTCCAAGGAAGATAATTGTGTTTTGGGGTCCATCTAAGTTGTAAACAAACATACAATGGAACCAGGGATGATCTTTGTGTTAGGCAAAAATAAGGTGTAACCCAATACTGAGGGATCTCAGGGGGCTCCGGGTGTCCCTGGCTGAGAAATGTTGATCTCATTAGCCATAGCTCTAGAGACATCTGGGTCTCCAGACCTTCTGAGGGCCTCAGTCACTTCCACCACCACACAGACTTGAACTGTTGGTACCAGATGTTGCTCACACACTGAGGAGGTCCAGAGACAAGGTATCATGTTCTTGCCTTGCATCTGAGGGATGCCAGAGACGCAGCTGTCCCCTCCCCTCAGCCAACGGAGGCTGAACATGATGGATGCTTTCCAGAAGGATATTGAGATTTATTACCACTGCTGAACTGCAGTATTTTTTTTTTATTAAAGTGGTTTTATATGATACCACTCTCTAAGTTTCAGGTGTGTATCATGAAAAACCAATACAATGGGGTTGGGAGATCAGATAGGGGCGAGGACACTTGTCTTTGGAGCCCAGAACCACATCCAAATCCCGAGTTCTGCCAAGACTGAACTCTGACCACAGAGCCAAGAGTCAGTCCTGGGAGCCTCCAGGTGTGGCCCACAGTCTCCTCCCAGCACCTGGCATTAGTGACCCTCACTGAGGTTTCTTCTCTGCTTCCTGGACACCTCTCCCTTTTTTTAATGAATTTATATATAATGTCAAGGTACTTGGGGCTCACCTGAGTTCAGAAAATGCCCCTTGATATCTTGTAACAGAACCTCATTCTGCTTCGTGGTTTTTGTTTTTGTTTTGTTCTGGTTTTGGTTTTGGGGCCACACCTGGTGATGCTCAGGGATTACTCCTGGCTCTATGCTCAAAAATTGCTCCTGGCTCGGGGGACCATATGGGACGCTGGGAGATTGAACCGAGGTCCATCCTGGGTCAGCTGAATGCAAGGCAACACCTTGCCGCTCCACCACTCTGGCCCCGTGCTTCCTGATCTTTTTTTTTTTTTTTTTGAGTAACACCCAGCAGCACTCAGAGGTTTCTCCTGGTTCTATGTTCAGAAATTGCTCCTGGCAGGCTCGAGGGACCATATGGGGTGCCGGGATTTGAACCACCGTCCTTCTGCATACAAGGCAAACACTTTACCTCCATGCTATCTCTCTGACCCCATTTCTTCCTAATCATTTTTAAGGGAATCTACATGTCCTGGGGCTCAAAACCACTTTGTTTATCATGGGGACCCCCATCTGGCTCAGTGGTGGCTGTCAGCACAACTCACCTACCTGCTGCCAACTTTCAGGAGGCGACACAGGTGTGGAGGCATCTGGAAAGCAGAACTGCAGAGTACAAGCAGCCTCGGGCCTGGAGAGACCAGCATGGTGAGTTTTCTGGATGTATGAGAGCCCCTGTCAGACTGAGGCTCTCGTGGATGGGCCACAGGGCTGTGCATGTGCTGGAGCATGTGCCCAGGTGAGTCTGGTGGCATCACATGGGCATCAAGTGCCACATTCAGAGTTGAGTGCAGGACACATATGGGGGGGGGGTATCCACTGCTGCCTCTGAGCAGGATCAGAGCAGCCCATCTCTCCTTCTGTCTGGAAGGAGACAGACCTCATAGCTGAGGCTCACAATGTCTTTTGAGGGCTTGTTCTTCTTGCTACAAGGGGTGACCCTCCAGTCACCCCTCCCACTGCACCCCCAAATTCTGCTCTTTGTTTTGGACATGAGAGGAAAACTCTGCATGCATACCTTCCAAACAGGGACATCTGGGAAGAACTTTATTAAAAAAAAAAAAAAAAAGAAAGTTGGGCCGGAGCAGTGGCACAGTGGTGCAGTGAATCAAAGCATTTGCTTTGCACGCACTAACCTAGGACGGACCACGGTTCAATTCCCTGGCGTCCCATATGGTCCCCTGAAGCCAGGAGCGATTTCTGTGTGCAGAACCAGGAGTAACCCCTGAGCGTCACCAGGTGTGGCCCAAAAACAAACATACAAAAATAAAACAAAACCAAAATAAGTTATTTCAAATCACCTGCCTTGGGCCTTGGAGGTAAGGTCCAGCTCTTTCTGAGGATGCCCAGGGATTTCTGGAGCCCATGAATTCCCTAGGCCAAGACAACTGCAGGGGCTTTTCAGGAAGAAAGTACACCCTCCTCAGGTGACTCCCCTCAGGCCAGGCCTTTAACCATCCCACATAGCTCCCCACCTTCTCCAAGGGCACCCTTTCTAAATTTTGTTTGTTTTTTCATTTTGTTTTGTTTTGTTTTTGGGTCACACCCAGTGATGCTCAGGGGTTACTCCTGGCTCTGCACTCAGAAGTCGCAGGCACAGGGGGAACATATGGGATGCTGGGAATCGATCCAGGGTCCCTCCTGTGTTGGTCACGTGCAAGACAAACTCCTTACAGCTGTGCTATCTCTTCAGCCCAAGGGCACCCTTTTTGGAGTGCTCAGTTAAGCCCTTACATGCTCACAAGCCTCCTGGCCAGACACCACGAAGTTCACATTTGGAACTGAAAATTGTGCCCAGGAAAAATCCGGTATTGAGCACAGTGGTGGTAATTAATGGGGGGCCCCAGTCCCCAGCTTCATCCATAGGATAGAAGTCAGTTCTATTTGCACTGTGAGTTCTCTGCTGCCCAGAACACATATATCATTTTCTCCCATCTGTCAGTAATGTCCAACTAGCCATTATAACCCCCCAGCACAATCTAGGGTTTATTTATACCCCCCCACCTACCCCACAGGTCCTGATTCTGCCAGATGAAAGAGTGTTGAAATCTGCACAATGAGGCCCTGATTTTGCCTGACGGGCACCTACCTACCTCTCTGTGTCTCTGGGAAGTGCATCTCTGACTGCTCTGTGAATCTGGAGGCTCACCTGCACCCCAGAATAGGGGATAGGACTGTAACTTCCCCATTTTGGGGTCACCAGCGAAAATGGTTGCTCCCCATCCTGGGGGGAGCGGGCAGCTCATCCTCCTTGCTTCCCTGAATGGAAGCACTTTTCCTTGGGTCCCTCCACACAGGCCAAAGCAGGTGAGGGACCTCGGGACAGCAGGAGTTGGCGACTGTGCCAATGTGTGTTGTGTTGTATTGTCACGGGGACCCTGATGGTTTCTGGTGTCTGTGTTCTTTATTCCCAGACATGTCCTTGATGAAGACTGTAATATCACCCCACTTGCCGTATCCCCAAGCCCAGGTGAATGGGTCTGAATCAGGGTCAAGCATGAAATAATCCAGACCAGGCTGAGGGTGGAATGCGTGTAGTCTGGTAGTCTTTTACTTCATATCTCCACTTGGCTGACTGCCAGTATTGCCATTTTTATTGAGTCTGGAGACTACCCCTGGATGAGGCAGTAAGGACAGAATAAGGACAGAGATAGCTCAGGCTCTCCTGAGCCAGTCCCACCCAGGTTTCCAAGAAGACAATCTCTGTTTTGGGGTCAATCCAAGATGTAAACACATACAAAGGAACCAGGGATGATCTTGGTTTTAGGAAAAATAAGGTATGACCTAACAGAAGACCACCTTGTTCCTCTTTCCCCAGGTTCCTGCCTCCCTCCAGAGACACCTTCTGACCTAGCAGACAGGATGTTCCAATATGTTTATCTTTCCCCCTAAATCAGAGAAGACTCAGCCACCCTGACTGGGAATGGGTTGTCTCCTTGGGGAGACTCAGTGCCTCACTGCCTGGGCTGAGCTCTTCCAACTTTGCATCTCGGGTAGGTAGAGATAGAATTGTACATAGTAAAGCTAATGCTGAAAAGCTCCATTTGCATCATGGTCTGTCCCTCTATGGCCTTGCTGTCACCATCAGCATCCCCTGAAAGGGAAAAGAAGACAGAATAGGGGCCAGAGTGACAGAGTGACAGCATAGCAGTAAGGCATTTTCCTAGCATGCTGCTGACCCGGGAAAGACCCGGGTTCCATCCCTGGCATTCCATATGGTCTCCCCAAACCTGTCAGGAGCGATTTCTGAGGGCAGAGTCCAGAGTAGCCCCTGAGCACTACTGAGTGTGGCCCAAACCAAGAGAGAGAGACAGAAAGAGAGAGAGAGGAAGAGAGAGAGAATAGCAGGAGGGAGAGAGAAAAGAGAGTGAAGAGCAACTCTGAATTCTCTGGAACAGCAGGGTTCAGTAAGAGCATGGTGAGGTTTGAGCTGTTCCTAAGGCTGGAAGGAAGTTCTTACCTCCCACCACCTGGCACAATAGATCCCATATCTTTGGCCCGTCACCGACACTTTCTCTTTCCCCTTTGAGTGGGTGTGACCACAGTCACTAGCTCCTGCATTAGCGTGCGTGGAGACTGTAAAGCTTGAATCCTGGGGTGACAGGCCTTGAATTGGATTCACAACTTGAATGACGATGTGTCCAAGAGCTTTTATGACAATGACAAGTGTCAAGCTCTAAGTAGCTTCCCTGGGGGATACTTGGAAAGAAGCGCCCACCCGTGCCCACCCACAGCGAAAGAACAGTGTCATCTTTGTCACCAGAGAGGCCACTTACATTCTAACTTGAGGCATTCCAGCCTGAGACAATGCTTCTTGCTTGGTCCCTAACATGACATTGATTTTCTTGGTTTAGTTTAAAAGTTTTAGAAAGGGACACACGCCTCCACGCTATCCACAAAAGTTTCCAGAACCTTCCTCACTTAAGTTTCAGTGCTGGTTCTCCCTGGGCCCAAAGCTCACAACACACTCAGTGTCTGCACATCCTCCTCTTCCTCCAGCTCAGGGATCTCCACCTAGAATACAAGCTTCCTCTAATCCTGAGGGAGGGAGGGAGGGAGGGAGGGAGGGAGGGAGGGAAGGAGGGAGAGAGGGAGGGAGGGAGGGAGGGAAAGAGGGAGGGAGGGAGGGAAAGAGGGAGGGAGGAGAAAGGAAGGAAGGGAAGGAAGGAAAGGTGGGAAGGAGAGAAGGAAGGAAGGACGGAAGGAGGGAAAGAGGGAAGGAAGGAGGGAATGAAGAAAGAAAGGAAGAAAGGAGGGAGGGAAGGCAGGAAGGAGGGAGGGAAGAAAGGAAGGAAGCAGGGAAGGAAGGAAGGAGGGAAGGAAGGAGGGAATGAAGAAATGAAGGAAGAAAGGAAGAAAAAGGGAGGGAAGGCAGGAAGGAGGGAGGGAAGAAAGAAAGGAAGGAGAGAAGGAAGGAAGGAAGGAAGGAAGGAAGGAAGGAAGGAAGGAAGGAAGGAAGGAAGGAAGGAAGGAAGGAAGGAAGGAAGGAAGGAAGGAAGGAAGGAAGGAAGGAAGAAAGGAGAGAGGATGGAAGGAGGAAGGAAAGGAGAGTAAGGAGGGACAAAGGAGGAGAGAGGGAGGTCACCCCAGGTGAGCCAATGGAGAACCACTTATACCTGCAAGTGCAGCCCCTCTGCAAATGGTGCCCCAGAAATTAGGAGGAACCGGCCCTCAAAACTCGGTGTTTGAGGGGCTAATGATCATCCCAGCCTCACAGTCTCTGTAGATGCAATAAGACTTCAACAAATGCCCAGAAGAACCGTGCAAGCAGGCATCTAGAAGCTTCTTCCCCGAGACTTAGTCCTGTCAAAGGATAAAAAGTCACAGAAAATATCGCCTGTGCCTGGTAGCCACTGACCACAGGCTAAATGTTTGCTGAAGCAACCAAAGCTACTGGGCCTCATGTTCTGTGAGTCCCCTAAGAATTTAAAACCAGTTAAAGATAATAAGACTAACACATTCGGCCCCATGCCGTTATTTTGCTTCAAATCACTTGTGTTGAGCACAAAAGGAATAACTACTTGTGATGTATTTTTCCATTATTTCCTTTGTGAGGGAGATTTTTAAATGCATTTATTCTCGCTCTCGGCATCAGCCTGTTTCATAATTGGAGCCAAGAAGTGGATCTCTCCAAAGGTTGGCAGTGATGTCCTTCTTGCTATTAACATCTTCTTTGTCTTCTCTGGCCACCCTTGCCAAATTGCCAGCAGCCAACTTGCCAAAGAGCCAGCAACTCAAGTGCACAAATTACAAGACCACAGAGGCACCACTTTGTAGCTGTTTGAGTTGGAATTGTCTTCGGAGAGAAGTTTCCTTTTTGCAAAGCAAACATAATAAAACCTTGGTTAACTAGAACATTCGGGGAATGGGCTTGTCCAGATAATTCAATATTCTGGGTCATTTCCGGCTATCCAGAAACCCATCCGCATTTCCAAATCCTTTAGGAAAATTCTTAGAAAATATGTTGTCCCCTTGGTGAGGCCCATCACGCAAAGAGTGTGTGGGGTTTTGTTTTGGGGGGTGACAAAATGAATCTCATCCAGTCACATTTACTGGGACAGTGACTGAAGCCTCAATGGCGGTCAGAGCTGAGCCTTTAACTTAAGCCCAGAGAGAATCCTAAGGTGCCCCAAAAGAGAAGCCACACATCAAGGAAGGGGACCATCCCAATCCAATGCTGAATAGAGAGTGCCTGATTCTCCTTAGGTTCAAAGGCCGCATAAGCCACACTTGTCCCACCTGTTCCCATGTCCTGTATCTTTCCCATCACGAAGACTGAAGGGTGAGAAGTGGATGGACTAAAACAACCCTACTGGCCTCTGCTCTGGTAGTGCTCAGGAGTTAGCTCACAAGAATGGTGAGAGATCTCTGCAGTTATAGACAGACATCAGTGCTAGAACACTGCTAGTCCTGCTCAGGGAAGGCCTTCTCCATGTCTCCATGTTGATATGGAACTGAGCAGGGTCAGGTGCTGAAGTGAACTTTGTCTCCCATACTCAGATCCTGGGGTCTTGGGACTGTCGTGGGGAGTATTCCTTGCCCCTATCTCCAAGTACCAACAGTGCCTGAAACCCAAATGTGATATCAAACTGTCCCAGACATGGCCCAAAGTCTCCAGAGTGGAAAAAACTAATACTTTAAAGGTGGTCAAATCTGTTCTGAGATAAAGAGGTCAGAACATCAATGATCTGATGATGTGTCTCAAGGAATTTAAAATAGTACCCAACAGGATTACTCTGCTACCATAGTATCCAGGAAGGGAGGAAGGAAAGAATGTAGTAAGGAAGAAAAAAAAGAAAGGAGGGAGGAAGGGAAGAAGAAAAGGAGGGAAGAAAGAAGAAAAAAAGGGAGCAATAACACAGCGGCAGGGTATTTGACTTGCATGTTGCCAATCTGGAACAGACCAAGTTCACTCCTCAGCATCCCATATGGTCCCCCAAGCCTGCCAGGACTGATTTCTGAGCATAGAGCCAAGAGTAATCCCTGAGGGGCTGGAGAGATAGCATGGAGGAAAGGCTTTTGCTTTGCATGCAGAAGGATGGTGATTTGAATCCCGGCATCCCATATGGTCCCCCGAGCCTGCCAGGATTGATTTCTGAGCATAGAGCCAGGAGTAACCCCTGAGTGCTGCCAGGTGTGACCCCCCCCCCAAAAAAAAGTGTAATCCCTGAGCGCCACAAGGTTTGGCCCCAAAACTAAAAAACAAAATGAAGGATGAAGGGGAGAAGGGAAGAAAGCAAGGGAGAAAGGAAGGGAGGGAGAGAGGGAAGAAGAAGAAAAGGCAAGAAGGGAGGAAATAAGAAAGGAATGAGAAAAGAAGGGTTGGAAGAAAGGATGAAAGAAGGGAAAAGGTGAAGGAATGAAGGATAGGTAGAAAGAAGGGAGGAAGAGTAAAGGTGGAAGAAAGTTAGGAAGGGAAGGAGAGAAGAAACATTCCTGAAAGACTTGGTTCCTGGTTTTCATGTTCAGGACAACACTGGTGCTCAATGACTTCTAGCCTGGGACTCACAGGCCTGCAATACTGCGGTGAGAAGGCAGGTTGTTGGCTTGAAGCACAACAGAAGTGTTTGAGACTCAGGATGTCTTGGGACTCCCCAGGCCAAAACAAAGTGTCTGATTGCCTTGAATGTTTGAACAAAGGAATATCCAACTCCCTCCGTTCCCCTTCACTGCCTTAGCCAGAAATGCCATCTGATCTTGTGACCTTTATGTGTTGGTTTGCCTAAGGGGATCATAAACTAACACCTCCGCTCCCCAAATCAAAGCTCCATAGCTCAGACCCAGCTCACTCCTAGTAACTGCTTAAAGCGCTGGGGCAGTCTACAGTTGCTGGATGATGAATCAGCAAAGTACAGCTAGGTCCAACTTGGTGGATGGTAATTTCTTGGGGCGCTCTTACTCACATCAAATGATCTATCTCAGTGAAGAAAGGGATCAGGCTTATCTCTTCTCCTCAGAATCTTTTTCCTCTTCTTCATTTCTGATGGGGTACTTAGCAACTGTGGGTGGGAACACACATGCTCAGAAATAGGTGTGGATGTTCAGAGCACCAAAAGGTACTTCCATGGGCTTCAACTCCCTCTTTTATCAGTAGAGGCCTTTGGATTGGTCCTCCTATTGCCTTCTAATTAGATGTCTCTCAATTGGTTCCTTTGGTTTTTCTGTTAAAAAGATGTTTCCCCCATTGCCTCCTCATCTGCCTTTTTCCCCCTACCCTTGGGGTGGGCTTTGTTTATCCAAATAAAGGCTACTCAGGCGGCCTGGAGGGTAGGCTGCCATTTTGGATCATGGTTCCATGTGGTGGAGCGACTGGCTTGTGGGTGAATAGCTTGCTGTGTGAGCTTCTGGCCTGAGGCTCCTTCCCAACTGTGTGTGGATTATTTTCTGCATCAAAGTTGCTGCCAGACCTGTGTCTCTTGTCCTACTCGGTCAGGGGCCATGGGGATCCCTTTCCCTCTCTGGGGGTTTTGGAAGGCACAATCCATCATTCAACACTCTCCTAGCCTTGCTTTGCCCATCTCTTGAATTGAATATCAACAACACAAAGGAACATTTTAATTTGGTCCTCAATGGATGATGTGTGTATATGTATATGTGTGTGAGAGAGAAATTCTTAGACCCTAGGTGCATATATATATATATATATATATGTGTGTGTGTGTGTGTGTGTACATATATATATACATATATATATATATATACATAAAGGGAATGATGCTTAGAGAAAATGCATCTGACCAGAATACTGTCTGCAGCCAGTTTGCCAATCTAAATTTCCATATAAAATCAGTCAAATGGCTTCACTTCTGCCCAAATTCCCTTGTAGCACATCAACAAGTAGTGCTCCATGGTGGCCTGAGACAGAGCTGGGTCACTTGAAGTCAGATGCTGCACATTTAAAAACCCCAACTCACTCCCCCCACCCAAATCTAGTGACAGAAACAGATCTTCTAAGAATCTGTTCACTGCAGCCATCTTGCCTATTGAAGTTGTCATTTGTTAAAATGCACCTTATTTTACCCAAAGCAAAGATCATCCCTGGTTTCTTCATATCTGTTTGTACACAACTTGGTTTCACCAACTGGGTGGAGGGACCTGTCATCTCCCTGTTGATGGTACTCACAAATGGAACTTTCTCTTTGGCTTCTACCCCATCAGTGACCTCAATAAACTGATGCAGGTTGGGGGCCTGAGGTCCTCACAAAAAGTGCCTCTAGTAGAAGAAAGGTAGTGGGCATCAGCATTTGAGAAGCTGCCCAGAGTCCTCAGCTCTCTCCCCTTCACTGCCTGCTTCTGTCCTGCCTGAGGGAACCTCTGCTACCATCTGAATGAGGTATCTGAATGTGGGTCTGAATGAGGCCAGGGTATGAATAGGCAGAACCCTATTTTGATTGGGAGCATATAGGTTACCTTTCATTGGCAGTCTGCCAGGTCTGGATAAATTAGCAGCTTTTGGTCCCCTTTCTCCTTTCACGACATCAACCCCACAGTCTCCCCATCTCCAGTGCTACACAGAAGCTTCCAGGGATTGTTTCTTTTCATAGCTGTCCAGTGAACAAAGATGTTCTTTGGTGTCATTTCAGACATTGAATCATTTGACAGCGCTGAGGACTTGGATTGCTAGTATTGACTTGTCAATTGTGGATTACTGGTCCCACCCAAATCAATATTCATATTCCACCCTTCTGTGTGATCTGGTGATGGGATTATTGGAGTATTTCCTATTTGGTATGCCTCTCCCACCCTAGGGTGTGGCCTGGTTCTTGCGAATAAAAACAGGGGTCTGAGGAGGCAAGCACTCATTCTTTGGTCTTCCTCCACTAAGCTGCTTTCATTATTAGGAACAGAAGGCTTGTGTGGTGGGATTTTTAGCTTGAGTGTTAAATTTCCTGAAACTGATCTTGTACCTTTTCTCTTCGTGGATTATTTCCTTTGTGAATCATTATTAATGTTTGCTTCCAGACCCACATCTCACCAGATCCTCATTTTGAAGCCTGGGGCTCCAGTTATAGTCAACCTGACTCCAGGCTTGGAGCACAGGGGTATCTCTGATTGAGCTGTCTTCAGACTCTGAGTCTGCAAAGGTGGTAGCCAGTTTATCATCTTGGGAAATGGGGGTCTCTCTGGTTTATTGTCAGTAGTGAACAAAAAGTTATCAGCCCTGGAAAGGCCTTTAGAGAGAGAACTCATTACAACAGGAAAGACACCCATCCCCTCTTGAGGCATGTGCAAAGGAGGATCTCTAGGGAGCCTGGCACGTACAGTCCTGAGCAAAAACATGCATGTATATGGACCAGAATAACATGAAGCTGTTCTGAACAGGAGGCATGTGCGTCAATGTTCCAGTGAAAGGCACGGTACATTCAGACCAGCTTGAGGGGCCATCATGGTGATTATCCACCAGAGAGTCATCACTCATTGCCATTGGGGTTTTCTTGGGTTCAAGCACCAATTGTAAAATCACCCCATACCCCATATGCCATATCTTCAACCCCAGGTGAACGAGTCTAAAACAGCGTCACTGCATGAAATAATCTAGACCAGACTGAGGGTGAAACATGTGTAGCCTGGCAATCTTCTACCTCATATCAAGAGCAAAATACCTGACAGAAGGTCGTTTTTTATTGAGTACAGAGACCACCCCCAGGTGAGGGACTAAGGACAAATAGCTCAGGCTATCCTAAGCCAGTCCTGCACAAATTTACATGGAAGACAATCTTTGTTTTGGGGTAAAACCAAGTTGTAAACAAATAGATACAAAGGAACCAGGGATGACCTTTGTTTTGGGTGAAACAAAATTTTAAACAAACAAATACAAAGAAACCAGGGATGATCTTGGCTTTGGGTAAAATAAGGTGTAATCTAATCGTTGTTCACCTGCTTCTGGGCTGAATTCACAGGCTGAACCTCAAAGTGCTTGGTCTCAGTGGCATTGAACAAGCCTCCTGTAGAAAGCTCAGGAAATGATCAGAAGACATGGGTCATACATGAAGACAAAGGTCCCAGAGGCACTGGGGGAATCCTGAGCCTGCCATCTAGCCCTGCTACTATCATGGACAGGCTATTCCCTGTTCTCATGGCCACGTTTGCTTCCACATCTAATCTCAGCCTGACAGATTTCACCACCATCTCCTATTTCCTGAATCCTTGTTTCCCACTCACCAATCAACTAGCCAACCGAACAAGCACGTAGATCTCAATCTGCAATTAGATGTTGCTTCTTTCTTTGAGACTAAAAGATGTGATAGTCCTTTGAGTCAGCAAATCAATGGCTCATCCGTCCAGTTTAACTCAAGAAACTTCTGGATAAACTTCCAATTCTATTTTTCATTGGCAGTTCTAATAACTTGGGAAAGGAACTGGAAAAAGAGCCATACTGAAAAACTGCAGGAAGAAGTGGTAGCCTTGAGGGTAGAGCCAGATTTTCTCAAGCATGAGGATTGTACCTCAAGGAGTTGAAAGGAGGTACTTAGTGCATGGATAAGCAAAGTTAATTGTTTTATTTTATGTTGATGCATGTCACAAAGTATACAGAAGTATCAGGCTAAGACAGATTTCATAAATATGACTTAGGGGGAATAACCACTCTTTTTAAACAGGTGGTTTAGAGGTCAGAGACATAGAGTAGCAGGTAGTAGGGAAGGTGCTTGACTTGCACGTGGCCTACCTGGGTTCAATCCTTAGCACCGCAGATGGTCCCTGGAACACCACTGGGAGTGACCCCTGAGCACAGAGCCATGAATAAGCCCCAAGACCAGCCAGGTGTAACACAAACCATTCCTTCAGTAAATAAATAAGTGAAACAAGTTATTTAATGAAAAGTATTAGCTGAAAAACAGATCCATGTGTGAACAACATGGTAGAAAGCATCAGATGGCTGTCCAATGACTGAGATGTGCAAATAATCTATTCTTTTTTTAATCATTATTAGAGTTTCATGAGGTCATACAATATTAAGTTCCATCAATCAGTATTTCCACTTCCATTTTTTTCAGTCACTGAATTGTGCTCCATTGATGGCTCTAGACGATAGAGACAAAGAAGAACATGGTGGTGGCCTATAAAAGAAGTCCATTTATCTTTATGAAGAGTACAAGAATGTTCTACATAAGGAGATCTTGTTTTCAGTTAAGGAGGATTTCTCCATTCATGAATATCCAGAAGGCAAGAGACATCCATTCTAAGGGGTAAGTGTTGCATTATTGCACTGTGGATAGTGCCCTCATGTGGTTCCAACGTTTAGCTACATTCCAAAACTTAAAAACCCACTTCCAAGTCACAAATTCAAAATTATGGCCAACATTAACAAGTGAGGCATGCTGGGAAAGGAAGTTGCACCAGAAATCATGCCCATTGCTCTACCCGAGTCTTCTGTTGAGTAGCATGAGAACCAATATGGCGAACTCATCTCTGTCAACTGCTTGGGAATTATCAAAGACCCAATATTTAGCTTGTTGTGTGTAACAATTCTGGATACGAGGTTAGCCAACCACACAAGAACTTTTCGTTTTCATTTTATTTTTATCAAAACAACATAATTTAAATATCCAAAGAAGGAAATAATCCTCAGCCACTAAAAGTCAAGCATTTCTCTGATTGTGAACAACCAATGGAGCCAGCCATAAGCTCTTAAGAGATGACGTATAAAGTATTAAGTCAATCTCAAGAGCTCCATGGGACAGAGGCTGACTACTTTCCCTGTTGCCTTTTATTTTCTTTTTTCAACAGTTTTGACAGATACTCATATGCTCCTATAGTCTTACCCAACTAGAAAACAATGGTGGAAAAAGTTGTTTAGGTCCATCCATCTAAGCGCACAAGATTTTCTGGGTCCAGATCATCTCTAGAAATGATCTCCGATAAAGAAGGGCGAGAAATTGTGCTTAAGTGTTTAGAAATGTAGTGTTTCAATAGACAAAGAATCCCCTACAAAAGAATTCTGGGAACCACAGGGGAATGAGAGGAAACACAGCCATGTTGGCAGCTGTGCAGCACCCAGGCACCACAGAGCCAGACCACTGAGTCCTCACCATCCTCAGTTCTACCATGGAACTGAGTGGTGGCATATTCCCATTCTGATGACCCTTCCCATAATTCGAACTCTATAGCATCAGGTGAGTTTTGTGCAAAATGCAAATATCGATGCCGGGGATAGAATGACTAATGTGATCGTTCTAAGTGTTGGATGTCAATGCAAGAAAAAGACTTTTTGGCATGAGGCAGGCTCTGATCATTCCTCTGTATGCCAAGAAGTGTGGTCATCAAGCATGTGTGCATAGCTACTCCACCCAGCCAAGCTTCGGAGGAGAGACTTGAGGAAGGGATCGTGCAACCAGCCTCACTTCCCCACCTTACTGTGTGCATGATTGGGTAAGAAATCAGAGGCACCCCTGGCCACTTTTTTTTTTATTTCTTGGCAAATAAAGGCCCATGCTTCTCCTGGGTTGTGAAGCAATGGGATATCAGCTGCATCAGCATCTCAAAGTTCATTCCTGAGAGAAGGGCTATTGTCCATGGCAAAGGGACTCAGGATGCCCAAATCATGTGACTTGAAGAGTCACTTAGCAGCATAGGGTGCTGAGAGAAGGAGGTGAACCCTCTCTTCATCATGCATCATTCAACTGGGGAGATGGGGACCAGGTGTAGGTAGGTTACCCTGGAGAGAGAAACCAGGTGCCAAGTCTGGAGTATTGTGGGCCCCTATACCTTGCCCTGAGAGTCTAGTCATAACTTCCAAGTATTTTTTATCTTAGACCATGGAACTGTTCTCTGTGGAAAAGCTGAGGTTAAGCTGGTTACTTAGTTAAGACCTTGAAAATACAATAAGTTTAAGGGCACTGGGAAATGGCTGGGGGTATTCATCTTGAAGAGCTGCTCTAAGATAGGCTTGTTTTCCTTACTCGTCATCCAGCTCACACTTGGAAAGCAAAATACTGCAGCAAGAATCCAAGGAAATCATGAACATTTACCTTTCCAAATTCCAAATGGGACTCCAGGTTACTGAAATGACCCCCAAAAAAATCACCTTTTCACAGTTGCATTCCATTGAAGAAAACCTATAGGATTCTCTCCCAATAAGAGGACTTGGAAATGTATGAAACCTAAGTTGATCCGTCCCTTTATATAAAAGGATACTTCAATGGAAAAAAAATTTGCGTAACATGATTTTCAGTAGAAAACTCTAGCAAGGTCATTAAAAGTCCATTTTCAAACAAGCTTTGCTCACCAAGACACAATCATACGTACACAGTAAGGGTGTGTTTAGTAAACACCACCACTGCCTGGCTCAGTGGCTGACCAAGAGAGGGATCTGGAAAGCTTCCTGCCCTGGTAAGAGAGACCTCATTGAACTCAGAGGTGGACAGACCACTGCCATGTCCAATTCAGGTTTGGGGCAGTAGCCAGAGACAGGGCTTGTCAAAGTTATGGGTGGCTTGTTGTGGAGGGTTGCCCCCACAAGTGTCACCCACTGTGGTCAGTGGCATATGGAACTATAAGAGGTCCACGGAGCCCAGAAACAAGGACCCAGAAGATCATTTTCACCCCCAATGTCTCCCAGGACCATGTTCTGGCATAGTTCAACTCTGGCATGCACCTTCCACACACATGTGTTCTGCTTGTGCCATATGAGCTATATACCACTCAGAACATGAGGTCAGACCATGTTGTAAACTTGGGGGCCAAAGTAGGTACAGGGTCCCTGAGCTCATATGTTGGTGTTTCACGGCAGTTGTTTCAATGACTACAGAATCCTCCACCAGTGGTGACCACCCCCTGCCAATGAGGCCCCATATAGGGACAGAGGGAGGCCCAGAGCCTGCAAACTCAGTCAGGAAAACTGAGGCACCTAGGTTGTGTGTTAAGCAAGATCTCCTTGTGATTAAGGGCAGAAGTGGGGCCACCCTCTCCTTGTCCTGCCCCCTCGATCTCTCATTGCTGTCATAGAGTTACTTCACTGTCCTTCATTTTAGTTGTCTAGAAATGGGAAGAGGGATGGACCTCACATCCTCCCTTCTTCCCTTTATCCTCCTCCACAAGGTTGGAAACCTCTTGGATATGAACCCAAGGTACCACAGGTGCATGCCATACCATGTTGCTGGGGCAGTTGATCGGACCTGGATGTTTGCACAGCCTTCAACTCTGCACATTATATGGGGTTGCTTGGAACAGGGGGATCCTTGGCCATTGGAAAGGCATCTTCAAGTCACTTCTGCAGTGTGCTATGTTCTCATCGCTGCCTTGGCTGTTAGGCCCCACATGCATGTGGGAAGCATGACAGCAATCATGGTGCCCAAAGAGCTTGGTTTAGAAATGTCAAATTGTCCCAAATCAGACCCAAAGCAGTAGAAAATGGGCCAGCAAGGTGGCCATGTGAGCTACCTTGGGTCTGTCCTCTTCCATTGGGAAGAGAAAGAAAACACAGCTCATCCAAGTTTGAGTCAAGGGCTGCGCTGGCTGATGCACATCAGCTGGAATCCTGGAATTTTATCCATGTGCTCTGACTTGCACAATACAGAGGCTGATTTAATGTGACAGCAAAGTAACACCAAGCCCCCAAAATAAAATTACTGAGATGTAAAACAGCGTCAAAACTCCAATTAGTTTTGTATCCTTGAAGCTTCTGGAAGAAATCTGAAAGGCCCCCGTCACGCTGAGCAGGCATCAATTGAAGCTGCAGAGATTATAAAAATGGAAGTCTCTAATTGAAATTACTCAGAGCACAATATGACAGAAAGAATCAAGAGGAAAAGAAGTGAAAAATTTTCCCCCTCAAAAAAAAAAAATGACTCATTACAGAAGACTGTTCAGTTAACTTCGAAGACAGGGATCCTTGGCAGGAGTTGACAAACCTGGGACTCCAGAGGTTTCATTAAAAAAAAAAAAAGGCACAGGCACTTGGGCACAGAGGTACCCTTGGATCAGACATAAGCATCAACCATTGATTTGTGCCACCTGGAAGGCTATCAGCATGTCACTTGGCAAATGGCATTCTATAGATATTTACAGCTTCACTATAGGGACATACCAAGCCTTCCTACCGCAACTTGGATTTTGGAGGGAACCTTTGGGCCTTTGCACTGAGCACAAATGTCCCCAAGATCCTGTTAGAGGCCATCTTCCTGATGCAAGTGTGTTCAGTATCTTTGAGGCAAATGCTCAGCAGACTGACAGGATGGCCTTGTGCTCAGTCACATCATTCAAGAGCATGGGGGAGGGGGGCATCAAATGCTCTGACTTCATGCCACGCCAGAGCAAGAGGCAGTGGTTGGCTGTGTGAGGGGGCAGGAAGTGGGCAAGGCCAACCCAGTCACTGTGTCACTAGAGCATATGGAGATGTCATTTCACTGGTTCCCTGACCCTGTCTGGTACTGGGGGGGGGGGGCACCAGAAGGCCTTTGTGGGTGACTAACTGGGCAAGTGGGCTGTGCTGGAGGTTGAGAGTGGTATGAAAACAACCCAGAAGTTTCCAGGGGCAGAAGAATCAGGGGCACAGATGGCATGGCGGATGAGCACGGGGCTATGGATGCCATCTTGCTCTTGTTCACAGCTCGATGACCAGTCGGTCTTCATCATCGCTGCTGGTGTCACTCAGCTCCACTCGGTTCTGTTTCCTCATGCCTTCCACACTCCTCCTCTTGATGGTTTGGGAAGGTGTTTCCGGGATAACTGTGGGTTCTGCTGAGTCCAGTGAAGCTGGGCCACCTCTTGGCACCATTGCCCCAGAGTCCCCATCTTTTCTCCCACAGTGATCTTCTCCCACTTTCTCACACTGTATTTGACCACTGGGGGAAAGCCAGGGCTCGTGTCTCACTTCCTCTTGTGGCATACTAGCTGATGGTTGGGATTTCTTGGCAGTGTGTTCCGATGAACTCCCGGGACCAGAGTCACAAGCCCTTGGTCCCAGGAAAGAAGTGGCCAGGCTCAGGAAGAGGGAACCACCCTCTGCTCTGGCTTTCCTGTCCTGACAACCTGGGGTCTGGTTCTCCCCCATAGCCTGGCTGTGGTTTCTGGGCTCTCCCCTGCCCATTCCCAGGGCTGCTGGAGATACTCTTCCCCCAGAGTGAGCACAGGTGCCTGCTGTAACAGAGCTGCTGCTGGGCTCTGAGAAACGAGGCTTTGATGCATCTGGAGATGTGTGTAGTGGTGGAGAGTCTTGATGGGCTTGCTCCAGGAAAGGCAGCTGGGGGATCTCGGCCAGCCCCAGATCAAGACACTTGCCCTGGAAGAGGGTTCTGGTGTTGTCCATGCAGGAGTGGGATGTCAGGGAAGCTCCTGAGCCACTCTTGGGAGTCCGGTCACCAAGCTCACTGGCAGAGAGGGGTATATCCTGCAACAATGTGCAAAGAACAATGTGGGGTCACTAAACTTGGGGGAAGCCCTCTGTGTAAGACAAGTGGGACTTGGTAGAATCTAACATTTCTTCATTAGCCATGAGCCTCCCTTCTGACGGTTTTCATCAGCTCCGTGAACAGCTGAAAGTTCCCCACTAATGTGGCAGAGGAGGTGGACATGAGGGGGTATCTGCCAGCCTTGGGGGGCCCAGGAGTTCCCAGGAGAACACAACAATTGGTCCCAATTGTTACTTTCCAGAGTGAAACCTGGATGAGAGTGTCTATGTCACCCCCTGTTGGGCACTAAGAACAAGAGACAGTCATACCACAAGACTGAGACCTTTGCAGACAGGCCTCACTGTTCGACAAGGTCTCAGCACACCCACTTCCCACTCGGAACCCCTTCAAGAGCACTAGGGACTCTGAGTTAGCTGCCCTCCTTGGTTCAGTGCCTCCACTGCTCAGCCATCCTTTGGCCTTTCAGGGTCCCATAATATCCCTACGAATAGTGCGGAAGAGAGGGAAAGCACAAAGGGGAGAAGACCCACCACAATTCCCACCTTCACAGACATCGGGATGGATGAGATTGGCTTGAATTGGATACTTCCTGAGGTTTGGGGGTCACCATCTTCCAGCATCTCTTCATTCCCACCACCAGGGACTCCTGCAGGGGTTGGGAGAGATGACTCTCCTCGCATAGCACGACCTAAAAGAGGAGGAACCCATTTACACATCTCTGTTGATGTGACATGACAGTTGGGCTTCATGTAATAACACTGTAATGACAGTTGAACCTAGAAATGCTGCGCTGGACATGCCCCCTGGACATGCTCCCTTGGACACGCCCCTTGTCATGCCAGGTATAAAAGGAAAAACTTGAACAGTTGGAAGATAGAGTGGCAAGAGAGTGCCTGTTGGTCCACAGGGGACTAGAGATAAAGCATCAGAGAGATGCTGCCTGCTTTGTATCTATTCCTCCCTCTTTTGAGAACTTGAACCTCTCTTCAGCTACCTCTGGCTGGTGTATCTCTCTCTGTCTCTGTCTCTCTTTCTCTCTCTCTGTGTGTCTCTCTCTGTGTGTGTCTCTCTCTCTGTCTCTCCGTCTCCCTCCCTCCCTATCCACCCACCTCCCAGTCCCAGGTAGGTGGTTGCTACACATACCTTTGCACCCCTAACTAGCAAGTCTCTAGGAGCAGGAGAAACCCCACTCCCTCACACAGCTCCCCAACACCCACTCCAACTGAGTCCAACAGAGTTGGTCCAAGACACCATCCTGGGGTGAAAATCTCCAAATCACACAATTCCTGTGGAAAACAGTCTGGGAGTCCTCAGTAAATTTAGTCAAATGGCTATTTGACTGTTGGGCATCAACCCCAACATTTATTCAACATTCATGAATAATGTGCACCCCATTATTCATTGCTGCACTTGGTAGGATAGCTAAGATGCAGGATCAACCTCAGTTGTGTCAGGCCACAGGTGAATGGACTCTGAAGATGAAGGAATGTGGAGCTATAAGGAACAATAAAACCAAGTGATTGGCTCCAACCTGGTTGGAATGAGAAGATATTCATGATAAGTGAAGAAGTCGGAAGAAGAAAGACAAGCAAACATCTATACTTCAAAGGAAAACTTTTTGGGAACTTTCAAGAAAAATCTTTGAGATTTGTAAAATAATCTTGTCTGAAGTCTGTAGCTGGTTCCTTGACTCATGTTTTTGGGTAAGGACACCTTGGTATTAGGCCTAAATATTTTTTTTTTCCTTTTGCTATGTAAATATCTGTAAATGCTTTTCCTATCTGCTATTTATTTAGTTTCAGTTTTTCCCGCTTTTTCTTTTCAAAGATTCTAAGGATTTATTTTATTTCATGCTATTACTTATTTTTTTATTTTGTTTTCATTTTTTATAGCTTCAAGCAGGGAAAAATGTTGATAGAGGCCTTTCAATTGGTCCTCACATGTATCTCAACTGGTTTCCTTTGGTTTTGTTTCCCCATTGCCTTCTCATCTGACTTTTCCCCCTCCCCTTGGTGGTAGGCTTTGTTTGATCTGAATAAAGGCTACTCAGGGAGAAGATTTCACTTCTCTGTGGTGTAGAGAATAATTGGATGAGGAGATGGCATGGAGTAAAGAGGGGTTACCTAGATTCCCCTTAACTCCAGAGTAGATGAAGGAGGACAGAGGAGGAAAGAAATCAAGGTGGGAAGGAAGAAGATGAGAAAGGGCAGTAACTAACAGGGAAACAAGGGTTGGGTTTCAGGTCATTGAGAATGGGGCAAGGAGTGTAGCAATAAGTCCCAAAGCACTGACTCAACAGGTCTGATTGGGCTGTAACTACTCAGTTTTGTAATGTGCATGTCAAAGTCTTGGGAGGAGATGGAAAAGAGAGTGGGGGAGGAGGGAGGGAGGGAGGGAGGGAGGGAGGGAGGGAGGGAGGGAGGGAGGGAGGGAGGGAGGGAGAGAGAAGAGCAAGATGAATCTGACTGATGCCTCTTAGGCCCTGTGGGAGGCCCCTGACCCACAAGCTCTCCCCTCCCCAGTTTCTTCCTGGACCTCCATTCTGTGATGCCTCTCATTTTATACCTCAGTCAGTTGAGTTATAGGGGAGTGGGTCCCAGTCCTTTGAGAGTTAGAGAGGGTCGTTTTATAGCATCATCACCCCTTAAAGATATAATAGCATTTATACAGCAACATTATCCCCCATTTTTGTTTCATAAAATAACTAAGTAATATATAAAAATAATAATATTGTCCAAATATTATTCTAGATTAGTTCCAGTAAATCCAATCTGGGGAATTGCCTTCGAGTATTGTTCTATATTAGTTCTACATAAATCTAATCTGAAGGGTCATCTCAGCAGTCAGTGAGAGCAATAAGAGTCATGATAGTATTTGGCAAGTCCTCAAGACAGGCTGGGTGCAAACCGCATTTCATCTTCTCTAGTAGTGCAAATTTGAAAGTTCCAGAGTCTGTAAATCTTAAGGATGCTCCTTGCTATTTTTGTTTGAAGAAGTATTTGGAATTTTTTTGAAAAAAAAAATCACTTGAAACGATTTTGACTGGAGACCAATATGGATTATTTTGGTGTGAATGAATGTTTTTACAAGACTGTATTTTGTTTCAATAAAATGGTATATTCTGTTTATGTAAAAATAAAAAAAGGGGCCCGGAGAGATAGCACAGCGGCGTTTGCCTTGCAAGCAGCCGATCCAGGACCAAAGGTGGTTGGTTCAAATCCCGGTGTCCCATATGGTCCCCCGTGCCTGCCAGGAGTTATTTCTGAGCAGACAGCCAGGAGTAACCCCTGAGCATCGCCGGGTGTGGCCCAAAAACCAAAAACCAAATAATAATAAGAAGAAGAAGAAGAAAGGAAGGAAGGAAGGAAGGAAGGAAGGAAGGAAGGAAGGAAGGAAGGAAGGAAGGAAGGAAGGAAGGAAGGAAGGAAGGAAGGAAGGAAGGAAGGAAGGAAGGAAGGAAGGAAGGAAGGAAGGAAGGAAGGAAGAAGGAAGGAAGAAAGAAGAAAGAAAGAAAGAAAGAAAGAAAGAAAGAAAGAAAGAAAGAAAGAAAGAAAGAAAGAAAGAAAGAAAGAAAGAAAGAAAGAAAGAAAGAAAGAAAGAAAGAAAGAAAGAAAGAAAGAAAGAAAGAAAGAAAGAAAGAAAGAAAGAAAGAAAGAAAGAAAGAAAGAAAGAAGAAAGTTCCAGAGTCAAGAGGTAAAGTGTAGGAAATAAATGAAACCACGTTCATATAGGGATAATGTTAATAAATGGTAACATCTTAATCTATAAAAGCTATGACTATTCTAAGAAAATGAAAACTCTGATCCTTTAGTAATGGGGATGCTTTCTGCTGACAAAGGACACAGATTTTTTTTCACCTTTTCTCTTTTTTCTTTCTTTTCTCTTTTCTACCTACGGGGCAAATATCAAAAGGAGAGAAAGAGAGAGAGATTATCATTCACTAATATATAAATCCAAGTGTATCTTGTACCTGCCATATTCTCAATGAATTTCTATTTTCATCTTGAAATATTATATGCCTAAACTCAACTATCAATAACTTTGTAAGCCAAAGTTCTTTGAATTAAAAATTACTTTAGTTGGGGGCTGGAGGGATAGCACAGTGGAAAGGGTGTTGCCTTGCATGCAGTTATCCCAGGCTCAACCCCTGGCATATCATAGGGTCCCCTGAGCCCATCAGGAGTAAAAAAAAAAACAAACCAAAAAATGATAAGAAAAAAATTATTTTTGTTTAAAAAGAGGGGGTGGAGCAGGTCAGGCGCTTGCCTTGCACATGGGCAGACCTGAGTTTGATCCCCAGCATCCCATATGGTCCCCAGCACCCTCCGGGAGTACTTCATGAACACAGAGCCAGGAGTAACCCCTAAGCCCTGCCAAGTATGCCCCCCCCCAAAAAAAACCTAACTAAAAAAAATAAATAAATGAAAATCTCTGAACCACAGGGGTTCCATGTGTTTTCTCTGTGACTCCCAGCTGAGCTCCTCGCCAAGGCTCAGGGTGGCCTCTGTGGTGATCTCCTCCCACACCACTTGACACTGATGTCTGCTGCCCTAGCAGGGGGCCCAGAGCCAGTGAGTCGGGTGGCTACTGTGACTTGTGGGAAGGGACAATGCCCCTCGGGGTGGCCTGGACAAGACTCCACGCCAGCCGGCGCCAGCCTCACCCTCACCCCCCTGCCAATGTTTCATCCAGCCTGGACACGGGTCAGAAGTACCAGGGAAGTCTGAAGGGGCGATGACTTCATGGGATGAGATCAGAAGGACATCCCGGCACCACTGTCACTGGAGAAAGAAGCATGCGCCCTCCTTGAACATAGGCTCTTACTTTGATCGATGGTTGATCGATGGCGCAAATGTGCAGAGTTTGAGGGAACCAAACCTTTCTACTGATTAACAACACAGAGCCCTGTGGAATTTCTCTCCCTTGCTTCCAACCTCAGGTTTTGGGCCACCGCTTGACTTCCTGTCAGTGAGGACAACTGACAGTTCCCTGGGGGGAAGAAAGATTCTCCTTCCCTTCCCTCCTCTAGCCCCTCAGCTCCCTGAGCTGCACCGAGGAGCTAAATTGAGCACTGTTCTGGGAGCCTGCTGTCCTTCACAACACCACTTTGCCAAAAGCCCATCATTGTTCTGCTTGGCCTTTCTCCCCTTTTGGATTCCTTTTCTATGGCTTGTTCTCAAAGGCCTCCTCCTTTACTGTCTGCGATTTCTCTTCCTTAGCAAAGATCATTCTAGAGCCTCTTTCCCCAGAAAAGCCAGGGCTGGGGCCTGCCTTTTCCCTCTTCTCCTGGATTCTTATCTGTTCCCTCTTCCTCTTCTCCCCAATGCCCAGATTCTTTTTCTTCCTTCTTGGGGTACTTTCCTGCCTCCCCATCTCAGGCCCACGAGGTAGGGTGCAGAGTCCTGTCACAGCCTCAACCTCCTGCTGCTCTGTGGGTGTGGTTCTGAACTAGAATTCACGTTCATTGTTGAGGGGGACCCCTGGCTCTCTCCCTCTAGAGTACTCTTCTCAGAAAATCCAGCACGTGACCTTGCTGAGTCATTGGCTAGGATGTCAAACTTTTGGTGTCTTTCTCCATCTGGAAACTTCTAAGTCTCTTTTCCCAGTGCTTTTTGTCTATTTTGATCCATCGATCATTCCATGGATTTGCCAACCTTAATCCCACCCTTCACTTAAAAACAAAACAAAAACACCCTCTCATTTCTTTGATTTTATTTTCCCCTTTCTATTTATTCTTCCTTTCTAAAACTCTTATCACCTTCCAGTATAAAGCTTTACATGTCTGTTTGTTTTCTTGCATCTTTTCTATTTTTATTTAAATCTTTTAATTTAATCAATTTAAATATAATTAATTTATAAAAATCTTATAACATATCTATATATTTTATAATTTATAATATTATAAACCTATAATATTATACAATATAATTTTAATGTAAAGACTTATAAAATTTTATGAAAATTATTTATAGAATAAATGTAATGGATAATCTTCATTAATCAAAATTTAAAAAAATTAAACTATTTTTATTTGAAATCTCTTCAACTTTATATGCCAGTTCTTAGGAGTCTCTTTCTACCATCCATTTTGAGATTTTCTTTGTGTGGTTTCTTTGGCCCATACCAGCTAAAACTCAGGATCACTCCTGGTGGGCTTAGGGACCATATAGAATGCTGGGGAGCCAACCTAGGTCAACTGGGTGCAAAGGGAAGCACCCTGATTGCTATACTATCTCCCTAGCTCCCCATTTCTGAGTCTTGAGAGCCATCCACTCCCCGTCAGCAGGCCTGCTCCTCTCTCTTGGTTCATCTTTTTATTTATTTATTTATTTTTTTATTTCACTTTTTTGGGTCACACCTGGTAGCCCTCAGAGGTTACTCCTGGCGATGTGCTCAGAAATCGCTCCTGGCAGGCTCAGGGGACCATATGGGATGCCGGGAATCAAACCGGGGTCTGTCCTGTGTTGGCCAAACTCATAGCAAACCCCCAACCACTGTACTATCTCTCCTGCCCAAGGTTCAGCGTCTTTGTAAAGTGGTCTGCGCTCAATGTCTCTCTCCACTTTACCTCATCCTTCTTATTGCATTATATAATTAAAGAATGAGCAGGATGGTGATGGATGGATCGAGGGATTTTTCTCTCCCATCCCAGGCCACGTGGCTCCGCAATCCCCATTCAGCTGGCGGGTCCCAGGTTTAGGTGAACGGCGGAATCACTCATCCAGAGACAGGCATCAGGAAGCATCAACTTTATTCATGCCCTATTCACCACATGTGTGTGGCCTATATCATAACCTTTCAAGCACAGCCATTCTTAGCTACCCTGCATCTTAACTCCTTTCAGCCATCTTCCCTTTGACCTCCATGCAGGCAAAGACCAAAAGGGCAAAGACCCAAAAAGGGGCCAAATCCCCTGGGTCAAAGGCTTTATCTATCTTTTCCAAGACCCCTCCCAGGAATGGGCGGGGTCTTGCAGGTAAGGTCAAGTTACCTAGGGAGAAAGGGTGGGGGATGAGGCTTCACTTCTGAGTCCTCACATCCCAATTTGCTTCTGCAAAGCTCAGAGGCCAGGCCCAGCCATTGGACTTGGGTGTACAGAGAAGCTGGCTGGTTGCTCCCGACGGACTGGTCCATGGCACTTTTAAAGCTTTGCCCTGGAGGATTCACAGGACCCTGGTGAAGGGTCTCAGACTTCTTTAGAGACAAGCTGACCTCTGCCTGAAGTGCTAGAAAGAGACCCCAACTTCTGCTAGCCCTGGAGTCAAATCATGATGAACACTGAGCGACACAACATTCAGTGAACCATTTGGTTTTCCGCACCGTTCCCTCATTCTCTGCTGAAGTGACAGTGTCTGTACCAGGGCCACCACATTATGGTCATGTTCCGGAGACAAAGCTCTCCCCCAATCCCCAACACATACACTAGTATTTTTCAAGAAGGAGGGAGAAGAAACTCCAAATCCACAGGA
Source organism: Suncus etruscus (assembly GCF_024139225.1). Lineage (NCBI taxonomy): Eukaryota > Metazoa > Chordata > Mammalia > Eulipotyphla > Soricidae > Suncus > Suncus etruscus. Next base: position 6,749,533 of record NC_064854.1, read on the forward strand.
AGGGTGAGGTGGAGACTTGGACATCTGGCATTATCTAAGTCCTTCAATTAATCTTCCTTTTTTAACCCCACTTGGCACCCAAAATTATATAATTGGGGGGGGCACACTGGCAGCACTCAGAGATTACTCCTAGCTGACTCAGGAGACCATATGGGATGCAGGGGACTGAACCTTGGTCAGCCATGTGCAAGACAAATGCCCTCTCTGCTGTGCTATTGCTCTGGCTCTCTCATTTCTTTTTTGTTTGTTGGCTTTTGTTTAGTTTGGGCTTGGATGCCACAACAGCTGTGTTCACAGTTTACTCCTGGCTCTGTCCTTATGGATCACTCTTGGTGGGTCTCAGGGGACCCTACGGAATGCCAGAGATCAAATCCAAGCCTGCTGTGTGCAAGGCAAGCACACTGCCTGCTGTATTAGCTCTCTGTCACGTTTCTGAACAGCCTGTCTTCGTTGTTCCAAGGGAATTACTTCTCCTGGGAATGCTCAGTTTCCACCCAACACTTTGCCCCTGAATTCATTTCCTTATGCACTCCCACCAATGATAATTTACTCACTTCTACAGGGATTTTAGAGACAAGAAGAGGTTTTAAAAAATGGAAATGTGTTTCACCTTCCAGCTTGATCCAAAAAGAACAAACCAATGTCTAGGGGAGTCTCCAGTGCATTGGTGATTGAGAGGAGAATGTGTTGGGCAGGAAAGAACAAAGTTTCCTCAAACACCATCCCAGCAGGACTGTCTCCGGCTCATTTGCTCCACAAATGAGCCCTGGATTCGCTAAGAACCAGCGCTGTAGGATCCCAGGACATGGCAAACGAGTTCTAGCCCTTGAGAGTTTTTGTGAAAGATGAGAAAGAGGATGATGAGAGGGCCAGCTCCTCCCAGGATGCGATGGACATTGCAGCAGGCATGAGTGGGCAAATCCATGGAGTGATCAAAGTGGGCATCAGAGAGAGGAGAGCATGGCAGCTGATGCCCAGAGACATTATAGGAAAGGCAAGAAAGAAGTTGCGACCACAGGCCTGGACTCTGTCAGCATACAGTCTCTCAGCCTCTACTAGAAGTTGATCCCTAAGCACAGAACCAGGACCACGGCATTTTCCTTGTGCCAGGTCAATACCTGGCGTCCGATAAGGTTCCCTGAGCACCACCAAGCGTGATTCCTGAGCACAGAGCCAAGAGTAAGCCCTGACCACCACCAGGCTTACTCAACAACAATAAAACGAAAACATTGGGGCTTAGGGGTTGGAAAACTCTTGTGGAGGGAAGTTGACACTGGTGGTGGTACTGATGCTGGAACATTGTTGATCTAACCTCAACAATGAATAACTTTGTAAAGCATGGTATTTTAAGAAAAGAAAGGGGCCAGAGTGGTAGTACATGGGTGGGGTATTTGTCTTGCAAGTGTCCGACCCAGGTCCAATCCTGGCATCTCATATGGTCCCTTGAACACTGCTGAGTGTGACCAATAAACCAAAAAAGAGAGAGAGAATATTTTGTAGAGGAAGGAAGGAAGGGAGAGAAGGAGAGATGGAAGGAGGAAGGAAGGGAGGGAGGGAGGAAAGGAAGGAAATAAAGGAGGAGGAAAGGAAAGAAGGAGGAAGGAAGGGAGGGAGGAAGGAAAGGAGTGTGGAAGGAAGGAAGGGAGGAAGGAAGGGAAGAAGGAAGGGAGGAAGGAAAGGAGGAAGGATGGAAGGAAGAAAGGAAGAAGAAAAGGAGGGAGGAAGGAAGGGAGGGAGGGAGGGAAGAATGGAAGAAGGAAGGGAGGGAGGGAAGAATGGAAGAAGGAAGGGAGGGAGGGAAGAATGGAAGAAGGAAGGGAGGGAGGGAAGAATGGAAGGAGAAAGGAAGGGAAGGAGGTACTGATTACAAGGAACCTCCTATAGAGCTACCCACCCCCATAGAGAGGCCCTGTGATGGGGAGGAATTTGAGAAGCTAGAGGATTAGGGTATAATGTAGCAAGAAAGAAAGCCAGGCAGGATAAAGCCTAAGTTTGGGATGGCCAGTGAAAGAATCTAGATCTGAACTCCACTCAGGGAGAAGCCATTGTTCCCTGGAGCAAGGCTACATCTCTGAGCCAGCACATGGCTACCCTTTGAGGACTTAGTGGGGGTACAGGAAGGCCAACGGGTAGCCTATGAGTTGACCTGAATGGCAAGCACCACTTGGGCAGCTAATGCAGCCACGAAGGAAACGGCTGGCTGGCTCAAGGCTCTATTTTCATTCTCACCCTTGAAAAATCACCCAGAGATCATAATGATGATAAACGACCCAAAGTTTACCACACACAAGCCCCCCCCCCCTCACCACCACATCCCTATCTAAGTGGATTAAGCTTCTTCCCCACAGTGACTAAACAGCCAGGCAATTCATTCCGTTCAATGAAAAAGTAAAACCAATTAGTCTAGAGAAAGTAATCAGATTGCCTACATGTCTTCTCAACAGGTTGTTCGGTTTTGAAGCTTCAGGGAAAGGCCACGGACACATTTGACCAATAATTCTGATTCGTCTGAGAAAGCCAGGGAGGAAAATCGATTGATTGAATTTGCTTCTGACCTACAGTCTAAAGGGAAAAGGGAGTTATCTTTAATAATGGTGAAAAATGCTGAAATCGGGCCACTGAAGTGTGTTAAACTCATTTGGCTGATTGGAAAAGCAGGCTAACTTGCTTTTAAATCAATGGCCTTTCTCCAAAAAGCGGGGTGTGGGAGGGGGGCATAGCCTGGTCCAGATGTGGGCACGGTTCTCGGATTGAGAAGCTTCTGGAACTCACAATGGATGGCTTCCAGGCTCCTCAGCAAAGCTGTATGCAGACAACCTCAGCCCCTGTGGCACCTATATAGAGCGAGCATCTTATTAGAGAGAGACACGCACATCACCAGCTCTGCTTCCCCTGATTAAAGGCTGCACCCTTAATCATTTTTCTCTGAAATAATTGCCAAGCCGCATTGCGAGAAGGGGGGGAGAGAGAGAGAAATAGAGAGAGAGAGAGAGAGGGAGAGAGAGAGAGAGAGACCGCTAAAAAGTGTTGCAAATTTCAATTGAGCCATCCCAAAAAGGCTGTGGTGAGTTGTCAAATAATTAGAAAGAAAATCGAGTGAAGCAACCCCACTGGGCAGGAAGGCAGCAGACACTGCTGATGTCAAAGCTCTTCCTGGCAGCCTCATCACGGGGCCTTATTACACGACCAACAGACATTGTACTCTAATATCATTATCTGAAATTGTAAGTCATTTGTTACCTTCCTTCCATGGCCCTTCTGCACCCCAAACTCCATTCATTTCAAGTCCCATGAGTAAATTAGGAAAGCGGGAAAAATGGGTGAGCACTCTGGCAATCAGAAGAAAGCAAAGGAACATCCTCTCAGGCTATTCCCTCACCTGCAATTTGGTCCTTGTAGAAAGGTTTCTGGGTCCCTGAAAGATAACTGAGATTAGGGGCTAGCTACTCCAAAGGGTCACTACTTAACTTTTGGAGAATTCTACCGGGGCATACTGTGTAGACAACTTTGTTTCTTTAAAGAAGTTAGAGTCTATTTTGTGGATCCTCAATTTCTGTGCCCTCATTTACTCAGTCATGTGCAAGGCTGAGAGTGTGTGCCTGGAATTGAACTAACCACACACACAAGAGATCTGGTGGACAAGAAAGCTTACACCTTCTGGAAATTCCAGTTGAATGGGGAAGATTAGCTTGAACTTTGCTGATGCCATGGGCTGTGGATGGGATGCCCACCTCTCTCCATGGACTCTAAAATGGCCCAGAACAAGATGCCACCCAACATCAGACCAGGCCATCATTGGGTCTCTTTGTGCCATTTTTCCTCTTTACACTGCAACACTTTTCACACATTTGGAGATTGCACACTGGCTTGAACTGATTGATTTTTGCAATCCAGTTCATTAGTTTCCGCCATCCTGCTTCTGTTCACCTTTATAGAGCCCCTTCAGGCGAGAACATAGAGAGATCCATAGCTAAAAGGAATAAGGCAAAAAAGCAACATGCTGATCCATGGACAGCCATGGACAGCATCACGCTGACTGAAATGAGTCAGAGGGAGAGGGACAGACATAGATCTAAAATATAGTCTGAGAATAATATCCAGAGACCATAGAAACATGTAACAATGGGGTATGTGTAGTTAGGACAGAGAAGGGACCACTATGACTATGATAGTTAGAAATGAGCATTTTGGACAAGAACTGAGTGCAGAAAGGAGAAAAAGTGATATGCATAATACTCCTTCAGTAGCTGTTAGGTTCCACCTTATTTTACCTAAAAAGAAATATCATCCCTGGTTCCTTGGTTTGTTTACAACTTGGATTTACCCCCAAAATAGAGATTGTGTTCCTTGTAAACCTGGGTGGGACTGACTCAGGATAGCCTGAGCTATCTGCCCTTACTCTGTCTCTGTCAAGAGACCAGAGGTGGTCTCTTGACTCAATAAAAATGGCAATTCTGGCAGGCAGTGAGGGATATACAAGGTAGAAGAGTTCCAGACTATATGTGTTTCACCCTCAGCCTGGTTTAGATTATTTCATGCATGACCCTGATTCAGACTTGTTCACCTGGGCTTGGAGATATAGAGTGTGGGGTGATTTTACAGTAGCAGTGTTGCAAAACTTGGTACCTAAAAGGAAAGAGAGAGAGAGAGATGTCTGCCATAGAAGTAGGTTGAGAGCAGGGGCAGAAGGATAGGAGAGAAAATGGGGGCCATTGGTGGTGGGAAATGAGCACTGGTGAAGTGACGAGGTGTTGAAGATTGTATGACCAAAATTCAACTATCAATAGCTTTTTAACTCTGTATCTCACAGTGATTTAATAAAAATATATTTTATAGAAACAGCCTTGCTGCTGCAAGGCAGAAGCTAGGGGGTTTTCAGAGACTATCAGGGACAACTGTACAAATGGGGGTGGGGTTATGGGTTTCCATGGTGGCAGCCCCCCTAGACAAGGGGGGCTCTAGAAAGGACTAGAAAAAATGGAGTTGCCATTTGCTGCCTCCATGTCCCCAGACAGTCCTAATTCTCTCTCTTGAAAGTTTGCCTTTAAGTAATCTCCAGGGAATCTTTGATTCCAGAAGCCACTTTTCCTAGGGGTGGGGTGGGGGGCTTTCATCTCTTTTCTATATCTTTGATGAAAGGCAATCAGGATGAGAATTCTCCATGCACAGAAAGTCTTTGCCCATGATATTGTGATATGTGATATTTCACATCTCGCTGACAGTGCCCAGTTTGATGGTGGGCAGGCAGGTGTCAGGAGAACAAGCGTGTGTGGGTCTGCCAGAGAGAGCAGGGGACCAGGAAACCACGTCACCACGACAAAAAGACCGAGAAGGAGCCCGACTCAGCCAGGGGATGACTCATCCTTTAAAACTTTCTGGTGGTTGGAATAGAAACTGTCTGTGAGGGCCTCTTCCCAGGGACATAATTGATATACTGGCCACGGCTTCTCATCTTTCCTCAAGATTTACATCCTCAAACGAAGGAGAAATTATTCTGCTTCAGCAATTCCAAAGCGCCGTGACTTAACTAATAGCTCTGGGGAAAGAATTAATACCTCTCGATTAATTCTAATGAGGAGAGATGGAGGAAAGCCATCAGCTTCTGTCAGGGGACCAGGGCCCTCCTGGCCTCCTCCTCTTCCTTGCCTCAAGGGGCCTTGCTGGAGCAGAGCTACCAGGGGTGAATGAGGGCCCTGTCAGGGCCACCTCAGAGCTGAGCTCATGACCAAAGTGTTGAGAAAAAGCCAAGGAACGAGGGTACATCTCCCTTGATTCCACCCTTCATCCATGTTAAAAATGGAGTCTTTTATGTGCGTGAGCAAGCTTCTCCTTCGGAAGCTCCAAAGTGTCATGTCTGACTCCACCCACTTCTTAGCTCCTGAGGTAGAATGAGGATGGGTCACACACCAGCATGGAGGAGTGTGAGCAATTCAGGAGAGGTAAGGTCCAGGGTCCTCACCAGAGCAGTGTTCAGGAACTCTAGATTGACCTGATTTAGGGTGAAGGGACCCCCAGTGCTCTGGTGGGCAGAGCGATCAACAAATGACCACAGGAAAGGCCCTGCAGGGGCAGCAGGGCTGGGAGGGAGCACCCTGGCTTCATCGTCACACACCCCCCCCCCCCCCGAGAAGGGGAGACTTGGTGAGGGATGACATGGTGAGGAAAAGACATGGTGAGGGGAGAACATGGTAAAGGGACAGACATGGCTGGTCCCCCAAGCTTCGGCCCACTGCCACTGCTCCAGTGCCCCATTTTCCTAGAGAGTCCAGAAATCTGCATTCCAGGTGTTTCTAAACATGGGTAATAAATTGATTCTCAAGTCATCACATGTGCTGAGCCACCTGGAGTGCAAAGGTGCCTTGGAGAGGCAAGTCTGGGAAGTGAAAAATTAGGGAGCTGGACCAGATGTTAGGGGTCACCAGGCCTTTGTTCTTTCACTAGAGCAAGCTATTTTTCATATGCTGTGAAAAATATTTATGGAAGAGTCAACTGTTTTTTTTTAAAAGCAATTTGTTAGTATCATATAAAATAAAATCAATAATTATAAACCACACTGGGATCCAGCAATAACACAGTGGAAAACTGAACACGGATTTTTTTTTCTGGCGGCAACAGTTGTGATGAAAACACTAACAGTAATCAATAAGATTGCCCATCCAAAGGGGCAGAGGAGAATGAAAACAAGCCCTCTCCACCCTGGGATTTTAGGCAGGGATAGATAATTTATATAATTTATACTATACAATAAAATACAACATACAATTTATTTAATAGAGGCCCTAAGTGGTCTAGGAAGAGATCTAGGAAGAAATAAAGCACTGTGGATACGTAACTCTGATATGACCTATAGGCATGAAACATAGCCCAGTAAGTGCTAATCTGTGTTTATGAGACCAAGAAAAATGTGGGACAAGAAGTTGACAGGGAATTGGTGCGGTGGTGCAAGCTTTGCAGACACTAACCTAGGACGAACCTTGGTTCGAACCCCCAGCATTCCATATGGACCCCCAAGCCAGGAGCAATTTCTGAGCTCATAGCCAGGAGTAACCCCTGAGAGTCACCAGGTGTGCCCCCACTCCCCAAAAAAAGGGAAGATGTTGGAAGACCTCTGACAGCCTTGGGGGATCTTGAGGCTGGGATATTGAAGATACCTCAAAGTGCTCCATGGGGCTTTTTCATCTGTGGGTCCCATGCTACTGCCTTATGATAATGAAAGAAAAACTAAGATACATAACAATCTGGGCCCAAACACTCAGACTAGAAAGAATGGGCAGAGTCTCCATGTACGAAGCATGTTTAGGCCAAGTTCAGAGTCAAGCCGAACCAATCAGAACCCAAGGAAGATAAGTCCTTAACACCTAGTGATGGACCTTTGGTTTCTCCAACTAAAAAAAATGGGGCCATGCACAGAAGAAAGGGAAAAATCATTTTTACCACCACTAACCAAACTTGGAGTATTTTTGTACTATCCTAATTTTTTTTGAAATTGGCCTCTTCTGAGTAATCATGTCTCAATATCTTTTTTCCCAGAAACCACTTTTCTCTCTGGTTCGCATTTCTCTTCCCTTTCTTTGATGAAAGGCAATCAGTTTGAGTACTCTTCACTTACCATTTTCTCCCAGAAAACTATTTAGTGGGAAAGTGTACTTAAAATCTTGGGCAAGTTGAAACTTTAACCATGCTCAGACAATAAAAGAATGCTCTAAAATAAAGAGGGGACAAATTGTGAGCAGAAAAACCAAACAAAAATGGTTAATATTATTTAAAACAGTTTGTGCCAAAACTTATTCAAAAGAACCTACTTTAGGGATGATTAGTTTCCAACTTTCTTAACTCTAAATGAGAAAGTGCAGAGAAAAAAAGTTGAGGCGTTGGAATATAATTGATGTGTTTAAGCAACTGCTTCATCATTTCTTAAGATTTATACTGTGGAGAAGGAGGTGTTAGCCTGTTTCAGCAATTCTGTAAGCAATATTACTTAACTAATGGCTTTAGGAAAAGAATATCTCCCCATTAATTCTGACAGGAAAAATAATGGTACAGAGCCATTAGCTCTAGTTTGAGAAGCAGGGAGGGAGAGAGCAGATGCAGGAACCCTGGCATTCAGGCTGCCATTTTGTTTCTCCTTAGGAAAACAGTGTGAGGTGATTTGTGACAGAGCAACCAGGGCCAGTAACACCCAGGGAACTGCCTGCCCCACCTCTTCTTCAACCAACTGATGGCAGATGAAAGGCTAAACTGAAAAAGAAAAAGATCCAATCTACTTAATTTCAGAGAATTACCTCACCATCCTCCCTTCATATTTACCTAGTCTACCTTTTCCTCATGACAAGGTAAACCTTTTATCTCAGAAAGCAGCTGTCAGAAAAGTTCTCTTTTTTCAGTGAAAGACAGTTGCTTTGATAATGTTAGCCTCAGAGGAATTTTCCCCTAAACTAGGAGTTAAAAAAATGAAGAAAAGAAAAGAAACCCATTAGAATAGTTTAGTCGCTTAAAAACCTAGTTATGTGAAGAATTTCAAAGAAGGAATTTCTGTGAGAGAGTCAATGAGGCTGGGAGAAAAACAGAAGGATCTCCTCACCCTGGAACTGAATTTGGGGTGATCACCAATGGATGAAAAGTTTGCTTGTACCTCATGGTGTAGCATCCGGGGCTGAAGACATGAAAATGAGGACATGTTCTCAGTATCGTGGCTTCTGTGGGAAAGTCTGTGGAAGAGGTCATGGATGCCTCATGTCTGTAGATCAGGACAGAAGGGGCTAAAGTATAACCTTCCAACCATCCTAGGAAAGCCCATCCACTTGCTCAACCAACCTTCCACTTGGTTTTTCAGACAGGACCTCTCAGGAAGACCCCTCAATGCAAAAAATTCAAATTACTGACGATAGTTCTCTCTCTTTAAGCAATTTGCCCAAAATTTGTCTTTTCTAAGCAATCATCAAAAATGACATTTATCTACGTGTGTGGGTGGCCCAGGGACATTTCTATGTCCTCAATTAAAGACAATTTAAATGTTTTCCTTTCAGAGATTTGTTCTTTTTCTCCCTTAAACATGTTAATGGAAACCTATTTTTAGTTGTTTGCGAGCCTCACCCAGTAGTACTCAGAGCTTAGTTCCAAATCTGTGATCAGGGATTACTCCTTGAGTGGTACTCAGGAGACTCTATGGGGTCACTCCAAGCCCAGGTCTGCCATGTGCAAGGCAAGCACCTTTCCCTCTGTACTTACTAACTCTCCAGCCCTGAAAATGATGTTTAAAATCATCTGTCAGTGAAAAGTTAACTATAAGCAAGTACCTAACATTTAGAGAGATGGCACCAGGTAAAAAAGAAAAAAAATGCGACCATTAAAAGTACATCTAAAATCTATAATACTGAGGCAGAAATCGGGAATATCTACTCTGTGAATTATTATTTCAGCGCATCTTATCACTAAATGTGTGTGGAGGAGACAGTCCATTTTTCGAAATATAATTGAAGTATTTGAATGAGCTCTTTTTTTTCCTCAAGATTTGCATCCTTTAAAAAAAGAAGAAGAAATTGATCCATTTTGATGATAATGGCCAGGAAGAAAGATCTTCCCTCTTCTCCTTCATTAATCCCGTTAAAGGGGAAAAATGAACTAATTTTCAAACTCGAAACCAAGAGAAATGATGGGAGTTGGTCTCATCCATCCTGGCTGAAAGTCACCTCAGGATGAATCCCATCTAAGTCCAGTTTCCAGGACAAGACAGGAGGAGCTGGGAGAGCTCTTTCTTCATGCCCAGAAACCCTCATTTGACAAGAATACTCAATATGAGGAGGAGAGACTCTGTCTCAGCTTTTGCCCCTTCTTGCTAAGGTAGTGCCTGCTATTGCTCTGCCCTTTGCTTTCTTCTTCATTTTGTGTCCTAGAGAAAAGACAGTGTGTGGAAAGCTGAAAGCAAACTCTTCCATTCAGACATTTTTCCAAACCACATTCATGGAAGTGCCCATCAGAGCTAGTTGAGGGCTAGAGCAATAGTACAGTGGGCAGGGCACTTGCCTTGCATGCAACTGACCCAGGTTCAATCCCTAGCATTATACATGGTTGTCCCTACCCAGTTCCTCTGAGTAATAACTCCTAAGTGCAGAGCCAGGAGTAAGTCTTGAGCACTGCCAGGTGTGACCCCCAAACAAATAAAATAACCCAACTATTTGAGTCATGAAAAATCTTGTCCTTGCACAGCCACCAAGCACATTTCTTAGGAGACAATAGACCTGAGATAAAGGGGAGAATACTCTTTTAAAAACTTTCATGCCAAAAAATTGGCTCAAGAGTGTAGGCTCCCTGGCTTTTCTTTTCCTAAGTGGAGTTTTCTTCATCATGAAAGAAATATAAGGCCATAATGAAAAACTCAAGTTTGGCGCCTCCAAAGAAAGAGCTTTGTCTCTCACTCAAGTGGTATTTCTGAACTCAAGTTTTTCCATGGATTCTCTGGATCCTGACAAAAAACAAAGGGGATAGCAGCAGTTCTTTCAACTCCAAGCTGAGAAAGTATCTCAAGAGTGGGTCTGCCTGTTTGGCGAAAAAGTCAGCTTGGACGTCATGGCTTCTCAGAGTCCAGTGTCAAGAGATGGCTCACAAAGAAGAGAAGTGTTGAAACCAGAGGAGAAGGACCAATTTCTCACAGAATTCTAAGAGCTTAAGTCTTTTTGTGTCCACAACTAACCTTCGAGTTGGTTTTATGATGTAAAACTTGAATCACAGAAACAGTGTTTTGTTTTGTTTTTTACTTCAGAAACCCTCTCCTCAACTCAAAGTAGACCCTTTCTCTTCTCCATGGAAATCAATTTGGTTAAAAATCTCTGGAAATAGGCTACGCACTACTGATACGTCATCTCAGAAGGCAGGTAGGCTGCCACAGCAGAGAGATAGAAGGCCCCAGAGGGCCACTGCCCCACGCATCATAGGGAATACAAAAATGCTCATATTATTTTCTTTTTTTTTTTTTTTTTTTTTTTTTTTGGTTTTTGGGTCACACCCGGCTGTGCTCAGGAGTTACTCCTGGCTGTCTGCTCAGAAATAGCTCCTGGCAGGCACGGGGGACCATATGGGACACCGGGATTCGAACCAACTACCTTTGGTCCTGGATGGGCTGCTTGCAAGGCAAACACCGCTGTGCTATCTCTCCGGGCCCCATATTATTTTCTTTTAAGAACACAATTAGACAAATTAGAATCATCTAGAGACTAAGTTTTGAGACATGGGAGTCTCCCTCAGCTACCCTCAGAGTCCACTTGGAATCCTAAAGTCAGAGAGAAACATAACTCATGGTCCCAACACATCTGCAAAAGAGTATGAACCAGGGCTGGAGAGATAGCATGGAGGCAAGGCGTTTGCCTTTCATGCAGAAGGTCATTAGGTCGGGTCCCGGCATCCCATATGGTCCCCCAAGCCTGCCAGGAGCAATTTCTGAGCATAGAGCCAGGAGTAAACCCTGGAGTACTGCTGGGTGTAACCCAAAAACCAAAAAAAAAAAAAAAAAAAGAAAAAAAAGAAAGAGTATGAAACACATTGTGCACTAGAAGATTCTGCCTGGAGAAGGAGTAGAGATGGCATGGAGATGAGTGTGGAAGCAGATGTATGACTCTGCCCCACAAAAGCTAAGGTGATGATGGGAAGAACAGAATTTAAAATACACATAAGCGTAGGGCCTGGAAACAACTCAGTGGTAGATTCCCTACCTTCTTTAGAGACCTGGAGTATACACATATATGTAAACACAAACACACACATACACAAATATACTTGAAAAAATATGCAAAGGTTTTCCAAAAGTTCTCAAAGGTTTCCTAGTGGTCTTGGTACTGGTTTCCTGCTGGATTAAATTCTTAAATGAAAGGCCAACAGGGGGACAAGATGACCTCTCTGGAACTTTCACACCACTGAACAAGTCTAATACCCAGAGAGAAATGATGATGAAATCAAGGATGTGGAACCAAGGTCCAAGCAAAGGAGTGTAAAGAAGGGAAAGAAGAAAAGTTATACACACTTTGTCATGGACACTTTGTCATGGACAGAAATTCTTAACTTATCTTTAAAAATGCAGGCCTGGAGAGATAGCACAGCGGCGTTTGCCTTGCAAGCAGCCGATCCAGGACCTAAGGTGGTTGGTTCAAAATCCGGTGTCCCATATGGTCCCCCGTGCCTGCCAGGAGCTATTTCTGAGCAGACAGCCAGGAGTAACCCCTGAGCACCACTGGGTGTGGCCCAAAAACAAAACAAAACAAAAAATGCATTGTGACTAAATCCAAGTCAGGAAGAAGAAAGAAAAGAATTTTCTACTTAAAAGATGGTGGAGTAAACATATGTGGTGTTTCTGAAATAAAGTCACTCATACTATTTCTGTGAATGCTGACAGGAATTTCATAAGGAGATGGCATGAACATCCATCAGAAAATAAGAACTGGGAGTGAAGAAAGCCAGTTTATTGGGATCATCACTCAAAACCTCAGGACAATAAAGAAATAAGGTGGTTCTGAGCAAAGGTCTTCGAGGCAGTAACCTAGTCCTCTCATCTTTCCCTCCCCTATTGGCTTTGGGTCATGCCAAGAAGTTTCCAACATGTCTGCATAAACCCTTTAAAACCACCTCAATTTTGAACAAATGATTCCTCTATTTTGCCTCAACTAGTTGTGATAGAGAACAACAAAGCCAACGATTTTCCTGGCAGAAGTCTCCGAGAGACTTCAGGACCAGGAAAAGTTCTCTCGGAGAAAATCTTGGTCTCTGTCCTCTCAGACACACCAGGTGGGAGAGCAGAGGAGATGAAGTAGCATGAGGTAGATAATGGACGTTAAAATAGTTCCCATGGTGCAACGGCTCCCATCTTGGAATCACAGCCAGACACTGATTACGGCTTCTGAGTAGAAGCTTCTTTGATGATCCTTCACAGATATCAAAGGGACGAGAAGAGTCGCCCCTTTCCTTCCAAGGGTGCGTCTGGCTTTGAAAAGAAAAGGAAAGTGGGCTTTCATGATGAGAGAAGTGATGAGGGAATCTGGAGAGGCCACACATATATTCATTCACAGTCTACTTAACACTCTCCCCACACATGTGTACATACTTACATCCATGCATTCTCACATGCACTCACAAACTCCCATCAATATTCACACAGTCACACACTCACATTCACACACAAACACTCACACAAACATCCATCAGCTCCCTTCCAAGCTCATATACTGGCACATAAACAAACGCACTCTCATATAAACATGCAAACACATATAGAGCTAATTTCTGAGGCCCATAGGAAGAGAGAAAGGGACAGAAAGAGACACAAACAGCTACCGAGAGAGAAAGAGACAGAAAAAGAAAGCAACAGAGACACAAAAAGACACAGAGAGATAGCAACATAGGCACAAAGAGACAATGGCAGATACAGTGACAATAAAGAAAACAGAGATAGACAAACAGCAATAGAGAAAAGACAGCAACAAAGAGAGACACATACAGAGAAAGACAGAGACAGTGACAGAGACACAGAGTTAGAGGCAGACAGCAATAGAGAGACACAGAAGGACACAGAGATGAAGAGAAACAGCAACAGAGACAGGTGACACACACAGAAAGACGGAGATAATGACAGAAAACAGGAAGAGATAGACTGAGACAGAGAGAGACAGCAGCAGACAGACAGAGAAACACACAGAAAGACAGTGACAAAGAGAAAATAGAGATAGATAGTGACAGATAGAGAGATAGCAACAGAGACAAACAGAGACAAAAAAGAGAAACAGCAATAAAGAGCAACACACACACACACAATACTCAGAACTCATTGACAGAGACTTGAGAGAATGTTCTGGGTGGCATTTTAGCATGCAGAGCCCCAGGATCTCACACCAGAGTGGACTCAGTACATGAGAGAAGGCCTTCCTCACACCAATAGACTCCAGACACAAGGCAACTCCTGACAGGACATGAAGGCAGTGTTTGCTGACAATGACTCTGTTTCTCTGAAAATTCAGGTTAGCAGGTGCTCTGGGGTACCAGAAGAAAGAGAGTGAGCTGGCCAGCTTAGGGCCACCTGTCCCCCACCTTGTTACAAGTGCAGTGAGGAAGCACCCATTGGTCAGCCAGAGATGACAGAGGAGCACTAAGGCGACTACTCACTCATACCTAGGAAATTCCAGGGCAGGCAGCAGGGCTGGACCATGAACCAATCCTCAGAGTCTCTTCAAGCACAACCCAGAAAATCAAACCAAAAACCCTGTGTTAGAGCTACTGTTGCTCTCTGCAGCCTGAGACGTTCATCACCATTCACCAAAAGGAAGGTCCCTGGTCCTCTTCTGAACCCACTATTTCTGGTTCTAGAGTGGGTGGGCCTTTGGTGGGGGGGGGGGGAACCAGGACTGGCCCCTGTTGGGTGCCCAGGCATCTGGGCCACAGAGATGGCTGTTGTAAGGAGTCCATTTCAGGGACAAAGCATAGAAAAAAATGCACCCCACAGCTCAGAGGCAGGCCACAGGCAGAGAACTGATTCAGGTCCATTTCCTAGGGGAGTTTCATTCCACTCAGAACTTGGGGTGTTCTTGGTAGGAACACAAGGAGAGAAAGGTTGACATAGACACGATGCTGCAGCCCTGGAGAATTTCCAGAACTATCCTCACCTGCCCACCAGAGGAAAAGACCCTGAGGAGAGGCAGGTTGGTCAACTGGGGAGCTCCCAAGAGAATTCCCTGTGCATCAGGCTACAGAAAGACCCAAAGGTCTGGGAGAGGAGGCCATCAGGGGACCCTATAATACAACCCAAAAATACAAAATACAACATGGGCTCCTTATTCAGCTGCCCACATGCAGCAAAGGCACAGCCCTGGGATGGGGGGAATCTTAGCCCAGGGGGAGGACAGTGGCTATGGGACTTCTTAGGGACCCTTAGAGTCATGTTTAAGAAAGGTCAAGGCTGAACGCTGAGGCTCCTCATACCTGCCAGCCCGCCAGCACCTGACCAATCTCTTCTGCCTTCAAAACTTCTATTCTAAAACTCACTCAGGGTGTTGGCTACAGAAATAGCCACAGACCATGGGGAATCATTCCCCCTGAACACATATACCACCCCATATATCTCAGGAAGGAGTCAGGTCTGAGAAGGTTTTAAATCCCACAGGAGGCTTTGGGTAAAATGAAATGGAGGTTTCTGCTTCTTTGCTGAGTACAGGTTTAGGGTATATTAATCACACGCACTTTCCAGCCATCACTTTTTGGGGAATATCCAAACTATTCCCCCCATAATGTTCTGGTCTGAATACGACTGTGACAGTCAGAGTCTTCTAAGGTAGAACTGATGGGATCTAAGTTTGGGGCTCTCCAGAAGAATCTGAGCCCCTCTGTTGGGGGGAAGAGGAGAGATGAGGACCACATGACCTTGGAGGAAGCTAAGGGCAGGGAAGAGAACCAAAGCCTTCTGGCTTCTGTGGGTGCCTAAGGAGATAGAACTTGGGAAGATGGGAATGGGTTCTGGGGACCTGACGATGGACAGAGACCTCACTAGCTGTTACCCACCAAGATCAGCATTAAGGATCAGGAACCACAGTCTTCACATGACCTGCTCTGGAAGGCAGGCCCTGTGCACTCATGCTCTCCAAACCCATGGTCACCATCTCCCCACAGAAACATGCCAGGTGGACCTCCCCAAAGTCGGGGTGCTCACAGCCAACCACAGCTGTCTAGGGTCCAGGTTGCCTCTGAAGAGCCCAAGAGCCCAGGACAGTTGAGTCCAGAGTCCTGGATGGACCAAAGCAGGTGACCAATTGCCACCATGCTAGAACCGTCCCTCCAGTTGTCCCCTAATTTTGCACTCAGCTGCCCAGAGTGAGTGGAGAGGAACAGATCTGTAGGCAGAGCTGCAAGAAGCCATCAAGGGCTCCCCAGCAGGTCATGAGGCACCCAGACTTCAGGCCTGAAAGCTTCTGAGAGAGGACAGAGGCCTTGCAAGGCACTTGAGCTCAGCTCATGGCACCCCTCACATACCAAACTGCTCACTCATTGTCTGCCCCCAAAGGAGGGGTCCCCACAGTGCTGGTGTCAGGGGGATGGTACCTCTTCCATGCTTCTCTAGTCCTAATGTTCCCTCCAGAAGTCCCAGGACAGCTTCAGAAAATGATCATCAACTTCCTGCCTTGCATGGCAGAGTCCTAGGTACCCTGCACCTGGGTAAGGAAGATCTGCAACCTCTTTATCTTATGAATTCACAGGCTGCTTTCTCCGCCCAATACCACCAGTCTTCTGCCCACTCTTCTCGGGAATTCTAATCAGAGTTAAACACCCTGATCATTTCTTAAAGACTCCATTTAATGCCAATTTGCAGTCATCAGGAGTTGTTTCTCATTTAAAGGGGCAGGAAGGTGGAAGGTAGTAAGCTCTGAGTGGGAAGGTGGTCTGAAGGGGCTGGTGAGAGAGACTGGGTAGGAGCAAGCTAACTGATGTCTGTGCTTTGGTGCCTCTCTCACTCTCTCAATCACTCTCTCTCTCTCTACTCTTGGACCCTTGCAATTCCTTAGAGGGCGTGTCTAGGATAGCATGGCTCCCCTCAGGGATCCTGGGGGTGCCAGGAACCAAAACCCAGAAGTAAAGCTGATCAGGAGACCAATCTCAGGGCCAGCTGCTATGACAACCGCCGCTCCCCAACCACTAAAGAGACTGACAAACAGCAAGACAGAAAAAGAGCAAGTGGCCAGGTGAACCCTAGTCCCATACCTGGTTTTCTCATTTGGGGTTTCAAGAAGAAAACGGAAACGGGAATGTCTGAAAGTGGGCCAGTTTGGGGTAGCAACACCCCTCGCCCAAATCCATCAAGCCAACAAGAGTGCTGAGATCAGACTCCCACAGGTCTAGGTCCAGCTTCTTGAAAGACACAGGAAAGAGAGTGCCTCACAAGAGCTCTGCCTTTTCCACTGTGCTGGGTGACGGTGAGGCAGTTCCTGGAGGACCTGGGAAAGCACAGTGAGGTCCCTGGCATAAAGAGTCACTGAGATTTGTCTCTCTGCTGGAGGAAACTATGATGGGAATACCCATGCAGTCTTGCCGCATTGAAGCACTTAGTACAAGAGTCCAGAAAGGGAGACAACCCAAATGTCCAAAGAAGATGAATTGATGAAGAAGGCTATACGATGGGAGTACTACAAAGCTAAAAGAAAAGATAAAATCATGGGATTCCTTGCCACTCTGATGGAGCTGGAGGGTCTTGTGTGAAGTACAATAAGTCCAGAAGAGAAGAACAAATAATGATGATCTGATTTATCTGTAGTTGAGAGAAATATTGCAAAGAAGTAGATAATGTTGTATGCTAAACCATTGGCCCTGGGGTACAGAACTGAGAATGTAAGGAGGGAGTGGGGGAGTGTAGTAAGGTAGGACAGATAAGGGAACCGGAAGTAAGACAGGAGCATAAGGGCTGGGTCATGGGGACTTTATGGTGGGGTAACTGTGTCCATAAAATCTTCAATATTGGGACTGGAGAAATAGCACAAAGAGAACATACTTGTCTTGCACGTGGCCAACCAAGGTGTGATCTCCTGTACCCACAGGCTCCCCTGCGAATCAGGAGTAATCCCTGAGCACAGAGGCCAGGAGTAAGCCCTAAGATCTTCCGGAGTGCCTTCCATCAACTTAACACTATTATTCATACACATGGGACCTAAAATATAATAATTAAATTTGGGAGGGAAATATAGAAGAGAATGTACCATGCGATTTTCAAGATAAATCAACTCTCCAGAGAAGCTGTGGTGCCACTTCCTTGCTCCCCTCCACTCTCTGGGCTCCAAGGTTATCCCATGGCCTAAGACCAAGACAAAGCAAAGTGACAGAGAACAGAGTAAGGCAGTAGCCAGTCCCTGGCTCAAGGCCAAACTGCTGGGTGTGACCACCAATGGCCAGTGGGTGTCTGGGGAGAAGAAACTTCAGGTGTCTTTAAAGGCACTGTTTTTTGATCTTCATGAGCAGAGTTATTCCTTGTACTCATGGCCATTGTCATCAGAAGTGAGACTGCATTTAGCCTTTTTTTTTTTTTCATTCCTGATGAATCTCTAGGGAAACCTCAGAGATTTTTTTTAGGAAATACATTTTTTATGAAATACAGTTTTATTTATTTTTATTTAAAAAAACAAAAAAACCTTCACCAGTGCAACATTCCCATCACCAATGTCCCAAGTGTCCCTCCTCCCCACCCCACACTGGCCTGTACTCTAGACAGGCTTTCTACTTCCCTCATTCAGTCACATTTTGTTATGATGGTTCTCAATGTAATTATTTATGTGACTGCACCCAACAATCTCTGTGGTGAGTTTCATGTCTTGAGCTGGGCCTTTCAGTCCTCTTTTGTCTCTGAGAATTTGCTATTTTATTTTTGTTTTGTTTTGGTTTGGTTTTGGGGCCACACCCGGCGGTGCTCAGGGGTTACTCCTGGCTGTCTGCTCAGAAATAGCTCCTGGCAGGTATGGGGGACCATATGGGACACCGGGATTCAAACCAACCACCTTTGGTCCTGGATCGGCTGCTTGCAAGGCAAACGCCGCTGTGCTATCTCTCCGGGCCCAGAATTTGCTATTTTTGATACATTGCTCAATTGGATGGATTTGCTGTGTCTACTGACAACAAGAATTCAGCCTTCACTAGAGTGACACACGAACTGAGAACCAAGTCACAGCCTGTGGGTCAAATCTGGTCCTCCCATAAATGTTTACAAGTAAAAGTTTTATTGGAATTCAGCCTTGTCTATTACATCTTTACATTTTACATTTACATTTACATTACAAGTTTACATCTTGTCTACGTCTGCTTTCTCCCTACCACATCAAAGAAGCATGGTGCAATGAGGACGAAAGAGCTAAAAAGTCAAAAAAAATTAATGTCTAGAGCCAGGGATGTGGCTCAGTGGTAAAATACTTGCCTACCACTACCTGTATGAGTTCTGGACTCAATATCCAGTATCCCCTTCAAACACACACACACAAACACACACACACACACACACACACAACAGTCACACTCACACAAGATCTATCTGACATTTCACAGAGTGTTTACTGACACATTATTTACTCTACGCATGAAAAACTATGTTTAATTAACCACTTTTTTCACCTAAGATTCTTTTCTTAAATAAACTTGGTACAGAGAAAGTGCTTCCTCAATACCAATAAGTTCTTATATACTGCAACTTTAAGTGAAACAGTGAACATACCATGACTTAGAGCCCTATTACCCACTGGGTAACTTATCTGCCTTTCTCTCTCCTCCTCCTCTTTCTTATCAGTAGCATCTCAAAAGGTTTCATGCCCTTCTAAGGTCCCTTTCCTAGATTTCCTGTACCAGATAGATGTCAGTAGGAAGACTGAGAACCCACCAGAAAGTTCTATGATGGCTCATCTCATGAGTCAGGGACTTTTCCTTCCTTTCCTAAGATACACCTGGGACTGTGTTAAGATAGATAAATGCCCATATGTCCACAGAATGAAGGTGACAGTGTCCTGGGTTGTTGGTAAATCCTCAACTTATGGACCAGCTAGACCACCTCTCCAGAGCCAATTTGGCATGTGAAAGGCTTGATATGAACCACTGTTTTGAGAGTTCCAGGGGGGTGGGAGAGATGGTATAGAGGCTATGGTACTTGACTTGATTGTAGCAGAGCATACTCCAATCCCCAGAGTTGCATATAGTCCCTCTGAGCTCCATCAGATGTGATCCCTGAGGCAGGCAAGACCCCTAAGCTAAGAGCCAAGAGTAATCCGTAAGCACTACCAAGTATGGCCCAATGCCACCTCCTCAAAATAAATAAATAGAAAGTAACCCTGGGCATCTGTGTTCTAGAATGCTAGCATGTCCACAAATAAGAGGGAGGTGCTCCTGTAAAACATCCAGATGAGGTCATAGAAATAAATGGGAGTTTGGAGGCGAGGGACTCTAAATGCAAGATGGTGACCAGAGGTGAATTCAAAATCAACCTCAGTGATCAGAGAGTTCTTGCTGGCTGTATTCACCCAAGTTGCAGTTCTCAAGTGAATGGCTAGAAAGTTCCAGAAGCCCTAGTCTAGTGGACTGGTCACAAAAATAAACAAAATAGTCTCCACTGGGTTCCTCCTCAGAACTATGCAGTTGGCCACTGGTCGTGGGTGTGGTCAGCCAGACTGACGGGTACCCCACAATTTACCCTCAAATATCCCCACAGATGCAGGGTACCCCACAATTTACCTTCATATATCCCCACAAATGCAGGGTCAAGCCCTCGTGGGAGCCAATAGTACCTTGTGGGAGCCCAGACATTTATGGCAATAAAACACACTGCTCTGGGAGGCAGAACAGTGTTACAATGGAAAGGGCATTTGCTTCCCACATGGCCCACCCAAGTTCAATCCCAGGGACCCCAAATGATCTCCAAAGCCTGTCATGAGTGATCCTTGTGCACTGTGCCAGGAGGAAACCCTGAGCTCTCCCAGGTGTGCCCCACTCCATATACACACCAAAGAAACCCACTGCTCTGAATCCCTATGTTTTAAGGCATATTTATTACCCCAATCCCAAGTCAACAGGTTTGAAATAAGTTAACTACTTCCACAAAGCAGATGAAGGCCTGGCAGGTAGCCTTGCATATTATTTGAGCAAGTAATAGAACTGAAGGCCAAGATTACTTAGTTCTATGTCTAGATTTAAGTTGCTATTTGAAATGTCTACTTTTGATCCTCCAGTTTCTTTCAAGATATTTGTTTATTCTGTGATATAAACAACATAGCAGTGCTGTGTTGGGAAGGCTGGAATGAGCAGCTTAGAAGAAATGGAGACCTTTGTCACGCTGGCTAGTCCCTCCTGCAGTGTTGTTTGGCCTCAGCTAATGAGCTCTCTCTACCTACTTCTCCAGAGAAAATACTAGAACTTAATTTGACGGAGTCCTACTTCTTCATTTTTTTAATGCTGGCTTGTTTTATGAGTCACACCCCAGATGCCCAAGGATCACTTCTGGCTCTGCATTCAGAAATTACTCCTGGCAGTGCTCAGGAGAACATAGAGAATGCTGCAGATTGAACCCAGGTTGGCTACATGCAAGGCAAGTTCATTATCTACTATCCGATCTCTCTGACCCCAAGTTTTATCTTTGCTAATAAACTCAATTCAGAGCATTGAAAATATCTCCGAGATCTATATTCTGGAATATTCTGCCCATGTTTTCCTCAGGGAATTTTATGGATTCTGGTCAAAGGGAGAATGGCAAATCACAGATGACCTCACTTACCTGTAGGGAAAAGAGAAATAAAACCTGGGTACAGATAGCATCAAGCAATGACTAATCTCTGGCTGTGGGTAACAGAACTGAAATTCCTAAGACAATTTGGAGGGACGATGAGGTAAACTAGTGATGATATTGGGTCATGGGTAGAGGGTAGAAAGTGTGAATTCTGTGTGCATCCAGAACACACTTGAATGCAGCCATCAACATTTTACCTGAATATAATAATAATAAAGACAGAAAAGAAGAGTGAGATCAATTCAGTACTTGTATTTCTATCTTGACATTTACAGAAGGATAAATGACTCCAACGTAATAAATACCCCAAAGATATTAGTTCCTATTCTTATTCTTCTTATTAAATAAGCATACACAAGAATTGGAAGGCTCCTCAAACCAAAGTCAATGACAATAGAATCAAGAGACCCAAACTATACCAAGCTAGACACAAATAGGACACTAGCAGTCCAGGGGCCTTATAATTCACATTGGTCTCAATAAAAATTTAAAAAAGAAAGAAAAAGAATATGAAGGCTTGAGCAAGCAATAGAAGTAAAGCCTGAAATTAAGGATAATTAAAGGGAAGGAGGTAAAGATTTGCAAACTGATGACACAAAGGACCCTCACAAAGACCATCACACTGACCCCTACAGTGACCCTCTTATGAACCCTCTTGCTGACCCTCCTGGGGTCCCTTACATGATCCCCATGCTGACCCTAAGAACCCTAATGCTGACCTTCACAGGGATCCTAACACCAACCCTAACAGAGACCTTCACAGAGAACACAACACTAACACTAAAATGAACCCTCATGATGACCCTCACAGGGACCCTCCCACCAGCCTTCACAGGAACTCTCACCCTGACCCTTATGTTCAAATTGATATCGACCCTCACACAGACCCACCAATGGACCCTCATTCTGACCCTCACACTGTCCCTCACACTGACCCTTAAATGACCTTCACATGATCCTCACATTGACCTTCACACCCTGAAATGACTCTCACACTGGCCATCACACTGACCATAACATAGACCCTCACACTGACCCTCATGCTAAAACTCTGGGAACACTAGAGCCTGGGCTTGTCTCCCTGCTCTGGGCCCCCATTTCCACCTGCCACAGTGAGGGTTTTCATGCTCCACAACACCAAATACACCGTGTATCCCCCTGTCCACCAATTCCAGATCACTCCCAGAGCCTCCTCAGCTGGAGTGAAACCCCCTGAGCCTGAACGTCTCCAGATGCATCAATGAGTCCAGGTGGACCCATCAGCTAGGACAGCGCTGTCCCCTAGCATGTTATTGCCCCATACCACAAAAGCCCACTGGGTTGTTCCATCTTGGAAGACAACCCCAAAACTAGCCTCACAGGACCCTGTGCTCAAACCATTCACTGAACTTCAAGACTGAGGTTTTGGGACAGATGCTAGGGTCCCATATACCCTAGAGATAAAGGAATCCAGAGAAAAGCCAACTTATGAACAAAACAAAAGTGAGCTCTGACCAAGGGAACCTGTCATTCCCCAACAAGCAAATCCCCTCAGGAGCCCTCTGCTCTGGCTCCAGTGACCCACACTTCTGCCACGATGGACCATCCTGATTTTCCTCGTGCCCAGAAAGGGGAGTAGGTGCCATAAAAACCAACCATCCCCACCTGCTGGCCCCATCGTGAGGTGGCATGAAGGGTCCCACCCTGGCCCCTCAGGCAGACTGACCCTGCTCCCACCTCCTGGAAAGCCACCCACAGGAGTGAATATGGGGTCTCTTGTAAAAGCACCATTCCCAGAGTGTTAGTGGGACAGCTCTAAAATCCATCAGCCCCCGCACCCTTTCTGAGCTAAAGACTAGGAAAATCAGCCAATTCCTCCTTCTCTGGCTCCACAGAGGGCAACTTTATAACACCCAGACTGGGTAGGGTGGCAACACTGTGAGAAAAAAAAAAAAAGATGCCCTGTGTCCTCAGGAGCAAGCCCAGAGCCCAGGAGTGGGCAGACACAGCCATGCAACAGATCGAACAGGAACCTTCTAGAGCAAACCAGACTAATAGGGATGAGAGCGAGTGGGAAGGGGGGGAGTGCGGGAGAGGGCGGTCTTATCTTTAATGCAGAATTACTTAAAACGCACTAAAAATGTTTCTTATGTCTTAAATTAAAAAATAAAAAACCCAACGTTTTATGCATTGAATCACTAATGTGATGTTACTTCAATGAATTCAAATTAATTGAAATAAAGCCCACCAAAACAGCATCAGATCGGAAAGGTGAATCAGATGGAAATGGATGGAAGAAGGATGAGGGGGTCTCTTGGGCACTTTACTGCAGCCAGACTCCACTCTGTGTTTGGAGGGGGGAGGTGTAAGCCTACCGGGGAGTCTTACAGACTCGGGGAAACAGCTTAAAAGCAAAACAAATTGCTTTCCTATTAAAACATAAAAAAACCCCCACAATTTATTTAGAAGCACTAATGTGTGGATATTTGAAAATCAATAAGTAGATTCTTGTGATTCCACTAGCATGAAGAAAAACATGGGGGCCACACTGACCCCCGCCTGTGTCTCCTCACTCTGGTGCCTTTGGGGTACCCTATAGCATAAAATCGCTGTTGTTCTGCTATTAAACTACAGAGGCTGAAGTCTTCATGTTTTAGGGAGCACAGTGGGGTTCAGCTGCAGGACTCATGGGCAGTTCACACAGTGTAACTGCCCAAGAATAAATGGCCAGTTGTAGCCATGGCTGGAAATCACCTCTGGGGCAGAAGGTATGTGGGCAGGGCATGGGGATGCACATGGGGCTGGGCCCGGAACCTCCACAACTGGAGCATGACATGACTGTCTCCAGGATGAAGGAGAAGTCAGGTGGGAAGAGAAGCCACTAGCCACAGCCATGAGGCAAGAGCAGAAGGTGTAGGGGACAGGTCCCTAGAAGAAGCCCCACGGTCACCTGACACTGGCCCCTTTGGCCATGTCCTCTGGAGTCCCTGATTCGATCCACTCAGAGATGACGGCCTTCCATGTTCTCGGGGGGGGGGGGGGGGGGGGGGGCAGGGAGACACAGCAGTCTCCTTGCACACAGAAAAGTGGGACAGGTTTCTTGGATGTAGGGAAGCAGGTGACAGGACATTTCAGCCTCCTCTCCTTGCCCCTCCATAGCCTTTCCCATCCCTCCCTGCTCCTCCTCATCTCTCTCCCTTTCCTCACCTACTCACTCCTAGGAGTCCCTTCCCTCTCCTCTCCTTCTTCCTCTCACAGTGTGGAAGGGCCCCACCGCATATTACCTGACTGTGTGCTCCTGTGTGTGTGTGTGTGTGTGTGCATGGAAATGTGCGTGGATGTGCATCTCTTATGCATGTGTTTACATGTCTGTGTGCATTCTCAGATGTGAAGAATGCCTCACGCCTAGTGAATTTAGTGGCTGCTTGGGTAAAAGGCTGTTTGGTGGCCCCCAGGTTTTTGTCTCACTAGATAGGAGGCTAAGTCGGATGTCAAAAAAACACACAGCCTGGGAAAGGAAAGGAAACAGAGGGGCAGAGAGCATCTTCCTTTCTTTACCCTGTTCTCAAAGCTGCTTCTCACTCTTTTACTCTTTGCTCCGGGAAAATACAGCCAGTTCCATGAAGAGACTGTCTCCTTCCCATAAGGACACAACCATCTCACACACTGGTCTAGAAAGACCTGCAATCCTGGACAACTCAGAGATCAAGAGCCTGGGTTGTCCCAAGTCAAAATTCTGCAGTCCTGGCCCCTGACAGGGCCCTGTGGGCTCCCATCTTTCTCAAGCCCACCCCATTTTCCCTCTCTCTCTCCTTCCCTCCCTGCTCCACTCAGCTCCAGTGTCTCTTAGAGGCCAGCAGGTTTCACGCACATCTGCACAGAACTGATGTGCAAGCAATGCAGACACCTGTGACCAAGCTGGGGCAGGGGATTGAGCTGAGGGCAGGGTGCCCACCAATACCACCATGTAGTCCCCTCCTTTTCTCTGGCTTCATCCTTGCACAAGTGTGAGCCTTGCACACCACCTGAACCTGAGAGAGCTACACCTGATTCCAACTGGGGAGCCCAATCCCATTCAAATCCGGACCGCCCCTTCCGGAAGGACTGAACCCTCAATTGTAGCCCACCTCCCAGCCTGCCCAGACCACCCCCCAGGGCCTGGGCAAATGAATCCTGGTTGGAAGCCAGTTGGATGGAGGCTGCTGCTTACATCAAGCCGGCGCTAGGGGGCGCCCTTGAAGCTTGCAAGAACAATTCCATTTCCTAAAGCCTTGCTTTTATTATTTTTTTTCCCCATAATAAATTCCCGGGGCTTGTTTTTGAACCCCTACCAGAGGTTAAAATAGTTTCATAAAAAAGTTTTGGTAAATTCATGGGTAACTTTTTGAGGTTATGTAAGGTTGTTGTCAAGAACAAAATAAAAAAATTTTTATTTAAAAAAAAAGAGAAAGAAAAGAGGCAGCAACTCCTAAGGATCTTTTTTTTCCTGCTGTTGCTGCTGCAACCTGGAATTAAAGCCTCTGAGGGGGGTCCTGGGGAGGGGGAACTGTGACCCTGGAGAGATTTCTGGGGGGTGTGCAAGATGCTTCTGAAGACCCTCTGATGAGCACCTGCAGAGTGGGGGGGCCCAGAACAGTCCCCAAAGCTCTACAAGCATACACCCAGACTGCAGTTCCATTCTCTGCAGCCTTTTCCTCCCCGGGGGTCCAGCTTGCCACCGTGCGTCGCACTGCGGATGCTGTGACACTGCAGTGGCTGCGGGTGTCTCCCGCTCCCTAGCTGGCCGCCAGCCCCATGTCCAGCCCAAGTTGTCCTCCCCCAGTGCAGAAGCCTCACACTTTTAGGGAAGGAAGAAGAAAGAAGCCAGCAGACAGAAGGGAAAGAGCAGGGTGAAAGAAGGGGTCTCACGCACCAATTACGATGACTCAGACACACCAATGTACCGGATTCATTTTTCAATCTGCCTTCAGTTAGTTGGGGTGGTGGTGGGGGGAGAGGAAATGATAGAAAATTGAGAAACCAACATCTCTGAGAGTGCTTTGCACCCAGGGGTGTATAATGAACACTTAATCGTTTCAAATGCGGGTACAAGGATAAATGGCTTTTTTTTTTTTTTTTTTTTTTTTGGTCCATTCCCGGCAGACAGAAAGGGAACATTGGAAATGACTGCAAAGGATCCGTAATTGGGGACAGGGGTGCAGAAAAGACTGTGTTTGTGCACCTGTGGAAGTTGGGGTGGGGGGCATAAACTGGTCCTGATGTGCAGAGAATTTTTTTTTTTTTGCAAAAGTGAGGGAAAAGAAGGGCGGGATGGAACTGGAGTTGGCTTTTCCTTTGGGGGTGCACTTGGGAGAGACTCTGATGCGGATGGAGACAGCCCGACGAGGCCTCCCAGGCTGACCCAGGGCTGCTGAAACAGGAGGAAAAACATGGAGAGGAAGCAGGGGGAGGGGAGGCAGGAAGCCAGGCTGAGGGGGGGCCCTCCCTCCCGCCTCAGTTGTCAGGGGGTAAAGGCCAAAGCACACACGTTTTCAGAGGGGCCTCGCCTCCCGGGGCACAGCCTGGGGGAGCCCCTGAGGTGGGGCCTGTCAGCTCCTTTGTCTTCTCTGCCCTAGGGGTCAGAATCACACACACAGCTCCTCCCCTCTTTGTCCCTGGTTCACACGTGGCACTGCCCCTGTCCCAGAGAACTTCCCCCCAATGGAGAGAACTGTCCCCCCTTCTCTCTGTGGTGCAGAGGGTTTGTCCCTGTCTGTGGTGATTTCACCCAACTGCCTCTCTTGGGTCATCACAGCTCCCCAAATCCCCACAACCCTGCCCCTCATCAGCTTAAGGTTCAAGGGCAGAGCAGGAGGCATATGGAGACCCCGAAAATGTGCCCCCTTCACACATGGGGGCCAACCTGAGCCCACCGAAGAGAGTTTGCTTTCAAAGTCTGCATCCAGGGGTGCAACCTTAGGCGAAGGGCTGTCT
This sequence comes from Suncus etruscus, assembly GCF_024139225.1. Lineage (NCBI taxonomy): Eukaryota > Metazoa > Chordata > Mammalia > Eulipotyphla > Soricidae > Suncus > Suncus etruscus. The sequence continues at coordinate 6,776,753 of NC_064854.1, forward strand.
GAGGCCTTCGTGGAGGGATTGAGAGGGAGGCCCTGAGACGGCCCCGGAGACAGGTGGGCTGGACAGGTGCTTGGGGACACTGGCGCCCAGGTGAGACTTTTTCCATGACGCCAGCCGGAGGCTTAAAAGGATCTCGAGAAGGAACGCGCCGTGCCACGCATGTCCTCAGCCCAGCTCGGCTTCCCCTCAGTGTTCACCCCAGCCCAACAGCACCTGCACCCCACCCTCCATCCAGGCTGCAAGTAGGACCCCATGAGGTGATCTAGGACCCTGGGGGGGGGCCTAGCAGTTCCCAGCAGGAGGCCAAATGGAGGGGGGCAACAACAGCCCCTTCGCATTCTGCCTTTTTCTGCGCCCACACCTTCATTTGGAGGTTTAATCATATCAGCAGCTTCCAGCCACTGTGCTAATGACTTGTTTACCAGCCTGAGTGAGGGCCTCTGCCAGCCCAGCCCTCCCCAAGGAGAAGGGGAGAGGGCCAGCTGAGCGCTACCCAGCCCTTCTCCCACATGCCGCCTGGCACACGGCAGCTCCACTCTGCTGGAGGGACAAATCCATGGCCCAGCAGTGTCTCTCGATCGGCCGGCCACCCCTGGCCCTCTAGCCCTCCCTCCACGCTTGCCTGCCCTCCTCCGTCCTCCTGCCTCAGGGGCAACAGGGGGACACACAAAGTGTGTGTGTGTGTGTGTGTGTGTGTGTGTGTGTGTGTATGTGTGTACCACCGACCCATACCTGCCACCCTCATGCAGCCATGACAGAGTGAGGGGCTTTGCACATCTGGACTGGGTGGTATTTGTTGGCTTTGTTGTGCTTTTGGAGAAAGTATCTCTCCTTGGTTCTTCACTCTCAGGGCTGAGGGGGACCCAGCCCCTGCCTCCCCCACAGAAAGATGCAGCCCCTGTGTCATAGAGAGGAAGCCATATGCTGGACACCCAAAGGCACGACCTTCTCCAGAGCTTCCAGCCACAAAACAAGATGGCCCTGGCAGGAGGCCGCCTTCTAACCTGGCCCTCGAAGGTCACAGGTGAATCTTGTGAAGTCCCATCTCAGGGGCCCACCTGAGCCCACCTGTTACCCGGGTTCTTGGTAACAGGGGTATACTCCTGCAAACAAAATCTTCAGAAGGAAGAGCTGCATAGACCCCACCACCTCAATGCCCCAACTTCATTGCTTCATCACTGATCTCTGCAGAGACACCAAAGGGGCAAAATCTCCAGGAGTGTTGATTTGGGGCTGAGAACTGTGGGGTCTTCTGGAACAGGGTGAGGGCAGGCAGCCTCCCTTGCCTCTCCCCTCTGTACTTCCAGAAACTCTGACAGCTACAGACACATCTAACACCCACCACCACAACCTCAGCTCATGGGCCCACCTCCACAGATTCTGGAATTCCTGGAGTGTGCAGCCACAGTTGTGGCCCCAGGACACCTCTAATTTCTGGTTTTTTTTTTTTTTTTTAAATCTCCAAATTTCTTAAAGACTGACAGCCCAGTAGGAACACACCAATTTAGAGATGGAAGGAGCCAAGAAGTCATGAGTTGAACAAACAAAATCAACAACACAAAAGGGTACAACGAGCAACAAACAGCTTATAAGCCTTCAGATGTATTGACCCCATAGTGAGATAGAACAAATTTCATAAATTTTTTGTTACTGAAGTTTTTCCAATGATTCCATTACCATTGACTTGTACAAGCAATCTATAGTAAATTATTTGGTGCCTGCCAAAGGGGCGGGCTTGGGGGTGGATGGGAAACAGGGGACAATAGTGGAGGAAAGGTCACACACTAGTGGGGGGGATCAATCTTGGAAGACTGAAGGCCCGAAACAACTACATTATGAACTTTGTAGATTAGGGTGTTTAATCTTTGTAAAAAATAAATTTGCAGGCAAAATTCAAATTTGAATAAAGAAAAATAATGGAAGATCTGGCAATAGCTCTCACTTGAACATTGGTGAGATTCCAGAACTGGAGGGGGGGGGGTGTTCTTACATTGGATGCATACACTCTGCTCCTGGGGCATCAAAGTTTCCTCCGTGAAAAGAGCCACTGAGTCCCTACATCTCCCAAGTCTCACACACACAGCCCACCTCTCCCTACCTTCCTGTCATGGCCCACAGAGAAATGGGGGACACCTCAGAGTACCTCTCTGAAGTTTGAAATTCAAACCTGGAGTTTGCTTTAGGTCCAGAAGACACCCATGCCAGCTGCTAGCCTGGTGCTGGCCCTGCAGTCGCCCCACACACGCTTGGACTTGGAGGCACCTGGGGCTTCTTTGGACTCCTTCCCAGAGTGCCCCGTATGTTTAGGGTATGTATGTACAATCCCACCCCAGATACCACAGCCTTGCCCCTGCATCCCTCCTATCCCCTGATGTCCACCCAGCAGCACTGGCCCTGCGGTCCACTTGTGTCCACCTCTCAGGGGACCCTTACCTTTATTTTTACAGAAAGGCCTTGCAGGGGTCCTGTGGGGGCCCGGCCAGGGGAGCATGGGGGCCCGCTGCTCACATTTCAACCCTAGGCGTGGTTTGCGGAGTCGGCTGGCATGCAGCTGTGCTCGGCTCGGCCAGAAGGTCCCTTTGTACCTGTGACATGAGAACACACATATGTGGTGACCAGCCTGAGATTCTGAGCCCCCAAATTCAGGCATCTCAAATGGGAAACGCTGATGAACAAATAGATGGCAGAGATCTGGCATCTGGGGGTTTCTTAGAGGGGACACAAGTTCTTCGGGCATAGGCTCTCCTCACCCTCTATTTTTTTTGGGGGGGCACACAGGGAAGGGATTACTCCTGGCTCTGTGCTCAAAAATCATTCCTGTCACTACTCAGGGACGTTGGGGATCAAACTGGGTCAGACCTTTCCTCCTGTCCTGATAACCTACAGTTGCTGGGGTCACCTGGACAGAGACCTCAGTCCCCAGTATAAGGGTGGTTTGAAGAGATCCCAGGTTCTCTCCCTTGGCCGGAAATCTCTCTAGGAGGAATTGGCACAATCTTGACTGTACAGAAAGGCTGTCCTCTAGAACTTTCTGCCACAGGAAAATCCTTTCACTTGCTAGGGAAAAGGTCTGTGTGTGTGCAGCCCCAGGGTGTAGCTCTGGGGGTGGGAGAACCACATCTGGAGCAGCTATCACTAGAGGCCTTGTTTTTAAGCCAATGTCTGGTCATGAGGAGAGTCTGGGAGCTCCTAGAATGTTCTGGAACAGCCCCACTGCTGGGTGCTGGATGTGCCACTCATGACTGATGGGGAACAGAGCCTTGTGTGGGGGGGGGACTCATGTTGCCCAGGGGACTGGCCCTTTGCTACTGCCTGGCTGCAGGGTGATGATGATTTCTGTCAGCTCAGCTCTGTGACTGGCAGATGCCTTCTGTGGTACCCAGCATCTCAGGAGCTCCCCAGGAGGTCATGAAGGGTCTTCAGCACCTACTCCTGCTTCCTTTGTCCCTAGTTCAGGCTCTGCCCCATCACACCTGCCTCTGAGAGTCCTAACTCAGTCCCCCCCCTCCTTCTGAAATGCAACTCCAAACCCTTGTCTCAGGCTCCACAACCAAGAAGTCCAAGCTCATTCACAGGCTTGGAGGAGCACCTCAGGAGCTCCTCAGGGGTTCCTCACTCACTTGATTGCTTCCCCTAGAGGTGTCAGGTAATTGTCCTCCAATGACACACACCTTCAATGTTCGTCAAGGTCATCACAACCTTGACCTCAGAGCCCTTCTCCTAGGCCTTCTACCCCAGAATCTCCTCTTCATCTCAATCCAGATCTCTCTATTTATATTTGAGGGTCTTTGGCTTGTGCCAGGTAGGTCCACACCTTTATTTTCACAAGCCTGGTTCTGGATACAGATTTCTACTCTACTATAGGGCCATGCTGGACTTCCTCTTCCTTCAGGAATGTGTGTGGTCAGCGCTAACATGACCTTGGCAGCTCATAGACCTCTGGAGAGATTCTGTCCCTTCTGCTTTAGTCTGACACTAATAACCACTGGCCACAGCCAAGCACTCAGGAGAAGCCATTGTACCTGCAGGTACAATATGTTAGCACATATTGTGATAGCACAAGCTCCTGACTCCCCACACACACACACCCCTCTCACAGTGCCAGACTGAGATTAGTAGGGCCAGCAGTGGGAAGTTGGAAGGAACAGGGCTTGGGGACCCTTAGTATCTGCAGCACAAAAACAAGATGGCCTACCAGTCTCTCACATGAGAGATCCACTCCTTGCAAGACTACAAAGTAATCAGCACAGGTGCACACCCAAATAGATAGAACCCTGCTTTCTATAGACAAGCCCCTCTGTGAGGAGAGCTGTCCCTTTGGCACAGGCACCCCCTTACTGCCCACTCCACGACTCAGGTGGACTTCAGTGCTGTGGTACATTGTTCTCCATTGACATACCCCGACCTGCGCCATGCCACAGGGACTCCATGATTCATGGTTTCATTTATCGATAGTTTCCTGAGAGAATCTTAGAGCACACAGTACTCCACACAACACTGTACCACTAGCAAACGAATCCATAACATCCTATTCCATTATGCAGCAACTGGGAGGGGCATGAAACAGATGCACCCTGCGAAAGCCCAGTTTCTCCAGGCCTCCAAATAATGTTAAAACAATAAGCCAGCTTTGTGTGGCATCTCCCCTTTTTCCTAACCTGGCTCCTGCTCCCTTCCCTGAACCCCAGGAGGCATTATGAATGCAAATAGCCCTTTTCAGCTGCTCTAAGGGATGTGGGGTTGGCAATAAGGAGATGACAAACAAAGCCGGAAAGAAGGTGCTGAAATAAGTTTTAGATACAGAGAAAAGTTGAGCACCTAAATGGAAGCAGAAGGGAGGATTTGGGAGTCTGGGAGAGTTTTATGTGGGGGTTCAGATCATAAACAGTCTAGTGGTGCATGGAAGACCTAATCTCCTTTCATAATCTCCTTCTATTTTCTACTAAAACAAAAGGTTCTAAATGCCTATTGTGTGAAGCAGACAAAATACACTTAATTTCTACACAGCAATGACAAAATTTTTTTAAATAACCATGACAAAAATTTCAATCTATGTCATTGCACCAATTAAGAGACATAGAGCGACAAGATGGATTAGAAAACCAAATCCACTCTCTGCTGCCTAAGAAACACATCTGAGCAAATAGGGCAAACACCAACTCAAAGTCAAAGATTGGAAGTATTTCAAGCAAATAACTACTTTTAAAAGGCTAAGATAACCATACTTGGTACCGGAGAGATAGCATAGAGGTAAGGCATTTACCTTGCTTGCAGAAGGATGGTGGTTCAAATCCCAGAATCCCATATGGTCCCCCGAGTCTGCCAGGAGCGATATCTAAGCATAGAGCCAGGAGTAACCCCTGAGTGATGTCAGGTGTAACCCAAAACCCAACCCCCCCCAAAAAAAAAGATAACCATGTGACAAATACTTCAAGTGAAAGAAAGTTTCAAAGAGACAGAAGTGGTCTTCTCTTTTAGTGATCAAGGGGCTTTAGGTACATTAGGAAGAACTCACACTTCTAAATATTTATGCACCGAATGTGGGACGGACCATCAAAATATTTTAAACAACTACCAATAGACCCTGAATGAAGATATTGACAGCAACATGGTAATAACTGTAGAATTCAACACCCTTTATCATCTTTACATAGGTCAACCAGACTAAAACTTCAATAAGAAAACAGGTTTTGAAGGAAGAAATGAAAGATGAGATGGTTTTGCAGATATATAGAGAGCCTATAATCCTGAAGAACATAGATGCAAAGCTCCTCAACAAATACTAGAAAACTGAATCCAATAACATCAGAAAGATCATACATTGGGGATGGAGCAATAGCACAGCAGTAGGGCGTTTGCCTTGCACGCAGCTGACCCAGGATGGACCTGAGTTCAATCCCCGGCATCCCAAATGGTCCCCCAAGCCAGGAAAGATTTATTTTTTGTTGTTGTTGTTTTTGTTTTTGTTTTGGGGCCATACCCGGCAGCACTCAGGGGTTATTCCTGGCTCTGTTCAGAAATTGCTCCAGCCTTGCCAGGAGAAATTTCTGAGCACATAGCCAGGAGTAACCCCTAAGCATCACAGGATGTGCCCCCCTCAAAAAAAGAAAAAGAAAAAAAAGATCATACACCATAACTAAGTGAGATTCATCAGAGGTATGCAAGGATGGTTTAACATATGCAAGTCAATCAATGTAATAAACCATACAAGGAGGGGACGGAGCAATGGCATAGTGATAGAGCATTTGCCTTGTATGTGACTGACCCAGGATGGGCAGCTCTCCCTGAGTCCTATATATTGGTTCCCTAAGCTGGGAGCGATTTCTGAGCCCATAGCCAGGAGTAACCCCTGAGCATCACTGGATGTGGCCCAAATCCAAAAAAAAAAAAAAAAAAAAAAAAAAGAAAGAAAGAAAGAAAGAAAGAAAAAAAAATACCAGGAAAAATAAAAATGATTTCATCATATCAATAGATGCAGAGAACACATTTGACAAGATCCAGCACCCATTCATGCATGACTTAACATGCACCAATAAAGTGGAAGTTGAAGAAATTTTTCTAACATAGATAAGTACTGAAAGTCCTTGCTATAGAAATTAGTTACCCCCATATATATAGAGAGAGAGGATCCCGATAAGAATCAGGTTCACTATTATAGGTTCACTATATAAAGAAGTCAAGTTCACTATTTGCAGATGACATGATACAATATCTTGGGGAAAAAAACCTAAAATCTCTACAAAAATAAAACTCCTAAAAACACAGACTTGTATTAAAAAAAAAAGTGGTAGTCTACAAAATCAATAAGCAGAACTCTGGTTTTTCTAGATGCAAACAATGAAACAGAAGAGAGAAAAAAATTTTTAATCAACCTCATTCACAAGCGTGTCCCCAGAAGATCAAGTACCTAGATCAAGATTAACAAAAGAAGAGAATGACCTATGCAAAGAAAACTATAAAACACTCCTAAAATAAATTAAAGAATAAATGCAAACAAATCTCCTAGTTATGGATTTGGAGAATTGACATTGTTAAAATGGTTATATGGGCCCACTTTCCCAGCTTCAAACTGTACTAAAATGCTGGAATAATTGATTGGAACGTCATGGAAATGAAATAAGGACAGACTCTCAGATGAATGGAGTAGAATTGAGAATACATACTTACTCTTCAGTACATGGACAGTTAATCTTCACTACAGGAGAAAAAATATAAAGTTGAGTAAAGAAAGCCTGTTCAACAAGTGGTGTTAGAAAAACTGACCAGTCACATGTGATAAAATTAATTCTAACCCCTTCCTAAGACCTTGCATGAAAGGTAAAATCAAAATGAATTAAAGACTTAAATATTGACTTAGATCCATAAGTTATATTCAAGAGGAAAATTAGCAAAACACTCCAGAACATCTTCAAAGATTCAATGCCATTGGCCAAGCAAAAACAAAAAAAATAGTCGGACATTAAATTATAAAGCTTCTGCACACCAAAGGAAATAATGACCATAATGTAAACAAACCCCAGAGACTGGGAGAAAATAATTGTTCACTTCTCATTTCATACAAGGGTAAGTATATTAGATATATACTTTGGTAGAACTTTTTTGTTTGTTTTTTGTTGTTGTTGTTTTTTGGGGGGCCACACCCAGTGATACTCAGGGGTTACTCCTGACTATGCGCTCAGAAATTGCTCCTGGCTTGAGGGACATTTTGAGACACGGGGGGATCAAACTGTGGTCAGTCCTAGGTCAGCCGCATGCAAGGAAAACACCCTACCATTGCGCCACCACTCCGGTCCCAGTTTGGTAGTATTTTTGTAAGAAAAAGTCCAACCCATCAAAATATGCCTCAGTCAAGATGCAAACAGGTCAGTACCAGCGGTCAGAAGATTCAGTTGTCTCCACTGAATTTCCTCAGAACCTTTGTCAAAATTCAATTGGCTGTGTGTGTGGTTTATTTCCGTGGTCTTTATTTCATGTAATTAATCTATTTGTCTATTGTCATGTACATACCATAGTCTTGAGTTGATAAACTTCATAATAAATCTTTAAATCAGCAAAATGAAGATACTGTGTTCTTCACATCAAAATACGCAAAGAGAAACAGAAACAAATGGTGCTGAGACCATTATTTAACCACATGCAAAAGAAGAAATGACTTTGTTGTTTTATAATACACTATGCTCTATGAAGCTGAAACAGATCACAGGTCTGAAAAACAGCCCTATAACTTGAAACTCTAGAAGACTTTGCGGGTGAGCTTTAGTAGCTCTGAATTAGGTAAAGTTTTATTTGTATCTTTGTTTCCAATTATGACACTGAGAGCATAGTCCAAAGGGAGGACTCATGATCGGACAAGATCAAACCCAAACATGCTAATAACAAAATCAAAAGAAAGGGTATAGATGGGAAGGCAATGTTTGCAAATCACATCTGTAAAAAGATAGAATCAAAACTTTATCTAGATATGTTTTAAAAACTCTTTAAACTCAAAATTAGGAGCTAAAGAAATAGATAGTACATCTGTACAGAGCAGGTGATTACCTTGCATGCTGCTGACCTGAATTAGATACTGGAACCTCATATGGACCCCTGAGTTCTGCCAGACAGGGGCAGGAGTAAGCTGTGAAAACAGCTGAGAAAGAAGGATAAAAGGAAAGAAGGAAGGACAAAAGGAAGAAAGGAAGGAAAGATGGTCTCCACATCAGACTTCTGAACCACCCATGTCTTCAGATTCCCAAGGAACACATGGGAGTTCATGGAGTGAGAGGGTCTGTTTTGTTAATAACATTGCTGGCCATTATCTTTTTTAAAAAATATATTTTTTATTTAAGTAACATGATCATAGTTGGGTTACAGTCATAACCAGAATACTCCCCTTCACCAGTGTAACATTACCCTCTCCCCCCTTCCCATCCCCTGCCTGTATTCAAGACAGGCATTCTACTTCCGTTATTTGTTTTTAAGTTCAGTTAGTTGAATTTTTTTTCCTTAAAGGATAAGAGTAAAAAAATATATAGTAAAGGTGTGATAGTGGCAATCGCCGTTGTTTGCATAAGTCCAGAAAAATGGAGAAAATGGAAAAAAACATCCTTGGCTTGATTACAAAAAGGCCTCACCCCAGAAGTTTAATGGCATAAGACCGACTCTGGGTTCCAAGCATACCAGTCCATCAAACCCGAGTCATTCTCCGTGGTCCCGGTGAAACTTTTTCACACTTTAGCTATTGTTGGTTTCAGATTCTTATATTTAAAGACTCTGGATTTTGTGCATTTCTTTCACCGATGTCAGGCTGATGTGGAGCATCCTCTAGTTTCAGCATACCATTAAATGCGGAGCGATCTGCCCTGCATGCAGACTGTTGCTGAGTCGTCTGGGTATTGGGAGCACTCTTTGGAGTAAGTCAATGCCAAAGCAGTGGTAGGTCTTCCCTGGTAGAGGCTTGGATCCTGGTAATGTTATAGACAATTGTGGTTGTTTCCATAGATGGTATCCATTGTTCAGGTGTGTGTGGGCGACGCCCATTCTTCTGAGGCCTAAGCCAAATCAAATCATTATGCCAATGTTCAGGGTAAAAGGCCTAATTACTTTACCAAATTTGTGGGCCCGGAGAGATAGCACAGCAGTGTTTGCCTTGCAAGCAGCCGAGCCAGGACCAAAGGTGGTTGGTTCAATTCCTTGCATCCCATATGGTCCCCCGTGCCTGCCAGGAGCTATTTCTGAGCAGACAGCCAGGAGTAACCCCTGAGCACCACCAGGTGTGGCCCAAAACAAACAAACAAACAAAATTACCAAATTTGTGTTCCCATCTCTATTAGATAAGAACTTGTTTGCATATGTATTATTTTCCCATTTTAATGAGCCTATGAAAAAAAGAAGCAATGCCATGAGATATTGTTGGTGTATCTGGGGACCGACAAATAAAGTCCAACATTCCCCGTAACTTGGTTCAAACTTGAAATCTATAGAGATACTCTTCTACCAGTATTGCTTATAAAACAGATCTCAAAGGGGGAAAATAATCAAACAATCAAATAACAAGTCTAGTGGGCAAAATTGTCACTATATGAGGATGTTTGAAAAGAGTTATAGATGTTAAGGAAATACATCTGAGATATACAAAGGAGATACACGTGTCCCTTTTATGTTTTAGAAATAGTCAAAAGGGAAGGGGTTATTTCCAAGATACCACTTTGGTCTGTGATTTGGACAAGCTAAGAGCAAATGGAGCCATGTCCTTCCCTTGTTGCCTGCTGAAGCTTCTGACTCCCCGAGAGGCGTTTGCTTCCTAATTGCTGGAAGTTGAAATTTCACCAGTCCCCTCCCAGCCCCTTGCAGAAACAAGGAAGCCTGGGGTCTCTTTTAAATTGCACCTCACGGGAACCCACTTGTTGGGACCCTGAGCAGGTGTCCAGGAATAACCCTGGGGATGGGGAGGAAGGAGAGAGAAGGCTGTGGAAGGCAGCTGAGGCTGCAACTTCACCTTATCTTGGCCAAAAAGCCTACAGCATGGAACCTTGCCATGACGTGTTGCCTGCTGAAGCTTCAGACTCCACCCAAAAAATTACTGTAAAAGATATGTAATCCACCTTGGTCAAAACAAAAATCATTAGTACAGAAAAATGGTTAAATGTGGGGTAACAAGAGATGGGAGTGAGGGAGTAAAGAAATAAAACGAGCTCCTGGACATCTTTCAGAATATGACAAGCAAATGAAACATAATGATATCTAAATATTTGTTATAGTTTTCTGCGTGGGGGCTATTGCCCCCATGCGGTTTCCCAATGGACAGGTTTAATAAGGAAACTTCCCTGGTAAGTCATAAAGCCAGAACCTATTGTGCTGTTATTCCCACCTTGCTGGCTTGCCCAGCCATGTGGCCAGGAAAAGCCCCTGGAGTTCCAGAGGAAGGAGTTAGGGGGGTGCTGGGGTGACCCATGTCCCACACCCCTTCCTAGGCCTGGTTAAAGAGGCCTTGGCATGGCGGAGGGCTGCCAAACACCATGCTGGCAGAACCTCCTGCTCCCAGGAAGGAGGTCCTTCCCGAGCTAGAGGACCGGAAGGTCAGAGCCCCCACCCCAGACCCTCCCTTTGGAGCCGGGAGGGAAATGGGGAAAGCCTAGGAAAACCCACAAGCTCCTCCAAGGGACCCACCTCGCTGGCTTGCCCAGCCATGTGGCCATGAAAAGCCCCTGGAGTTCCGGAGGAAGGAGTTAGAGGGGTGGTGGGGTGATCTTCAGTTCCAATTTTTCTTTGACTTTGTCAACCCAGTCACCCCGAGACATGGCCATTATCTTTAATGACAATCACAAAGTCAAAGAAAAATTGGAACTGAAGATCAATTGAAAAACCTCACAAGAGGGGGAGAGAAAAGAATTCCGTTCTGAATATCCTACTCCCAGGTTCAATGTGAAGAAGTCATCAAGTGCTCAAGGTGGAAAATGCCGTGACAACTGCTCCGCGTTCAATTTCTCACAAAATGGCCTGAATGGCTTCCATTTAAAATGATGGCAAGATGGGGAAATGCTTTGCTCACACACTACTAGCACGAATGATAAATGAAACAACCACGTTGGAAAACAGTTTGGCAGCTTCTTCAAAAATTAATGATGCATCTGGTGAGGCAACATGCATTTTGAAGAGGTGTGAAATCATGCCCCTAAAACATACACAATCTTATTCATATACAAGAAATGTCAACATTACATCAACAACAACAAAAAGTCATGTGCCTTTCTTAAGAGGCAGACAATACACAGCCTGATATTTCCCCCAAGAGAATTTAAAGCATATAAGCACACATCGAACTGTATATCAATATTTATAGTAGCTTTATTTCTAACAGCCTAAAACCAAAACCAACCAAATGCCAAGGGGAAATGCATAAACAATTTGTGATCTATTCATCCAATGGCTTACTACTTAGCAATAAAAAATAGAATTAATTATTAATACATACAACCACACAGTTGAACCTCAAAATAATTATAAGCTGAGTATAGAAAGTCATGCAGGGAAAAGGATCACATAGAGTGTCATTCTATTTCTAGGAAATGTTTATCTCCAGACCCGAAAAGCACACTTTCCTTCTCTGGGGACAGGAGAGGGATAGAAAAGAGGGGAGACTTTGAAGACTGTATATAGATATGTTACCTTGATTATGTTGCTTCCCCACAGATGTATGGATATCTCTGACCTTATTAAACTATATACTCTTTTTTTATTGGATTTTGGGCCACATCCAGTGACACTCAGGGGTAACTCCTGGCTATGCGCTCAGAAATTGTTCCTGGCTCAGGGCACCATTTGGGGTGCCAGGGGATCAAACTGGGTCAGTCGCGTGCAAGGCAAATCCCCTACCGCTGCACCATCTCTCTGGCCCCTAAACTACATACTTTAAATATGCATCAGATAAAAAACAATTCCATAGGCTTGAACAGGGATCTCAAAACATGCAGTGGATTTAAAATTTTCGTGAGATTTTAAGAACAGAACTAATCAAAGTATAGCAGAGAAACAAAATTATCAAAGAAGAGGTAAAGAGACATGAAAGACAGAGAAAATTCAATATACATTATTCCAATGTCCCAGAAAGAACGGAAAAATGGAATGCTAATGTTTGAAGAATGATGGTAAAGAATGTTCTAGGTAAACATCCATCTAGAAATCATAAAAGCCCAATGGACTCCTAATGGAATAAGTAAAAAGTACCATATGCCTTTATACATCAAAGAAAAACTAGCATATCAAAGATGAAAAGATTTTAAAATGTATCCAGAGATAAAAGACCTTCAAAAGACAGAGTAGACTAACTTCTTAGCTGCAAAATGATAATCAAAGGATGTTGTGGCTTTGATGTGCTGAGAGAAAAGAACTGTCAATCTAAGGTTGTATACCCTGCAAAAATGGTTCAATAACAAGGATGGAATAAATACATTTTCTAGTTACTTAAAATGAGAATCTTTCCCCAAAAGAAATTCTAAAGACTATGCTTCACACAGAAGAAAATAGCCCAAGAAGAAAGATCTGATGATTAACAAAAAAGAACAAAGAAGCAAGACCATTACACAGGTCTTGGTGGCTAGCAGAGGAAGGGCCTTAGATGACACAAAAACCAATGAGAAGATAATAGCAGTTAACAACCAAAAAGTACACAAGTCTCAAAGTTATACAAGTTGTTTCCTCTACAAGTTGTTTCCATTGGGTGGCCAAGCACTGAAATTTTTGCTAATGATCAACTTTAATAAGGATGTGGAGGAAAGGAAACAATCCATCCCAGCTTGGATGCAAATGGATAAATCCAGTCTAAAGGGTGATTTGGAAATAAATTTATAAAGCTGTAATCGTGATTGTCTTATGACCTAGCAATTTCGCTTTTAGGTCTGTTTCTAGAACCCATCTTACATGTGTAAATTCACCATACTGGCCGTAAAATATTTTAGGAACAACTGTTAATATCCACGAGGAGGATGGGGAATTAAATGCATTCTACTCAGGGAGCAGAACCATAGAGCAAGTGAGATCAATGGATCACGTCAGTATGCAGACACATGCAAATAGTCCAAAATACGGCATTTAATTTAAACAACTGAGGGGTGAGGGGTTTTAGTCCAATATTATAACTGATTTTAAAGACACAAAACATTATTATAAGTGAATATGGAATATGGATTATTATATGTTAATAGTGGATTCATTGATTTGCAAAGCATCCATACGTGAGTTGAAACTACTAGTATCCAATACACAAACCACATCATTCTGTGTTGCTTTTTTCTTTTTTTTTTTTTTTTTTTTGCATTGTTCCTTTTTAGCATATGGCACAATTTTGTTTTCTTTACAAACCTCCACACAAACAAACATGATAACAGGACTGTATTCCTTCTGAATACAAATTCTGGACTTTGCCATCCATTTGCTCAACCTGACTGTAATTATCTTTTCATTTTCAAAACAAGAAAGTGGAAGAAAAAGAAAAAAAAAAAGAAAAGTGATCGACCTGGTATGGGAATTCTAATTCTGCTCTGTGAGCAAAGACCTCACAGAGAATTTCTGCTCCATGTTTAGCCCCATTCAGAGTACCCAAGTAAAACTGGGGATGCGAACCAGGAACAAGATTGAGAGCCTGCACCAACTGGTTGCTGTATACCTTCATGGATTTGACTTTCCCAGCCACACTCATTTATGGTGCAGGGAACAACAATCTCATCTCTCCAAGAGGCTGCCTCTTGCTCAGCCTCTGGGTAAGATGCACAAGAAAGGCCAGAGGTGCTTGTCACTTGAAGAGAAAGGTATCCATCCTTTCCCTCAAGGCCCTAAGCTTGCTGTTGATATATTGATCCCTCCTGGATGGTCAGACCTGCCCATACCTGAGGTGGGGGGGATTGGATCTTAAAGTCTAGCTGTGGGTAAGGGAGGAAAGAGAAAGAGTCTAGTAGAGAGCCAGCGGAGAAGCAGCAAGAAGAAGCTGCTTGGCAAAAGCTCAGCATAGAAGCCATGTGAGGAAAAGCATATGGTGGATAAGGCCTTGGAATAAAGCAAGCTGAGTCCAAAGAAACTCTGACTGCCTGTGAATTATTTCACTGCTACAACCCTTCTTCAGACACGCCAGCCCAACAAGTAGACTTTATACTTTATATTTTATATCAAAACAGCAACTGGTGCCTGAACACCAACACAGGACCTGACAACCTGAGAAGACACCAATGATGGTGAGTGTTTTGACCCTATGGCTCTTTTATGCTGGACTGAGGACATAGAGACCAGAATGCATATGGGCTGATAGTTAGAGGAGGAGAAACAGACATGAAGCTGCTTGAAGAAAGAGCTTAGTATAGAAGCCATGTGAGGAAAAGCATATGGCGGATAGGGCCTTGGAATAAAACAAGCTGACTCTGATGAAACTTTGACTACTTGTGAATTAATTTCTTCATTGTTACCCTGAAATCTTCAGACCCACTGGCTGAGGGGATACAGGCTCTGTGCTGATGGAAGTCTCGCCCAACACGTGGACTTTATATATTTCATATTTTATTTATATATATTCATATTTTATATTAAATCAACATGGAGTTTAGCATCAAGAAGAAGGGCCAAATACCTGAGCCTGGGATGGTGCCAACAAGCCATTGTCCTGTGAGGGCTTCAGGAAGAAATGCAAGACCTTCCAACTGCTCTTTCTTTTTTGCCGACCTGGTCTCAGAGTAGAACTCTTGGACCACACCACACAACAGATAAAAAGCCCATTCTAGAAGCAGCCCCCAGTCTCACCACTCCTGCCACTCTCAGCACACCCATAGCACTAAGAAAAGCCTGGCCGGGCAATGTGAAAAACAGGCCACATTTCCTCTGCACAGAGCTGGGGGTGGTTGAGAGGGGAACCATCCTCTCTGAGCCCTGCTACGTGTATTCATTTCTCTGCAGAGGACACAGAGTGTTTGCATCATTTAAAAAAAAAAAACAGGCAATAAAATTTGTAAATAATTAACAAACTCTTTCTGCAGGACTTAAACTAGATGGATGTGCCTGCCACTCCTTCATTTCACATATGCATCCTCTGCATCAGAAAGTGCCAGGAAAAAGACTCGCAGGTGGGAATGGGTACATGGAGGAAGGCTGGAGTGTAACAAGCTAATGCCTTTTACTTTAAAACCCCAGGCAGAGGGGTTGGAACGAAGCACAGGGGTAGAGCATTTGCCTTACACATGGCCAATCCCAGATGGACTCCAGTTTAATTTTCAGCATCCCATATGGCCCCCCCCCCCCCCGAGCCTACCAGGAGCAATTTCTGAGTGCAGAGCCAGGAATAACCCCTGAGCATCACCAGGTATGACCCACCCACCCCCCCCCCAAAAAAAACCAAGCAAATCTTCAGGCCAGAGCAATAAGCCAGTGGGTAGGGTTTGCCCTGCACACAGCCAACCCGAGTTCAATCCCCAATACCACACAGGGTCCACCAAGCCCTGCCACTAAGTGGTCGCTGAGCACAGGCTCAAGTCCCAACACAGAAACTCTTTCCCTACTACCCCAAAGCTGCTGCCTCTTCAATCCCCCCACCCCCAACTTCCATGCATCCTTGGGCTTTTGGTGTAATTTGGCAGTCCTAACCAGATAGATGCACATCTGTGCTGGAAGTGATGGACCACACCCCTACCTTTTAGAGGTGGTGCTCAGTCTGTGTTGCTGGCTGTTCCCACGGGCCCTCTTGGTCCTCCTTCGAGGCTGATTGTCCTTCCAGTCTGGCCCTGGTGCCCAGGATTGGGCATTCAAACCCGAAGTTGGCGGGCAGGAGAACTGAAAAAAGCGAGGTTTGAGCATGAGACCAGGCCCAGCCCTGCTAAAGGGATCGACATACAAGATCTCTCTCCGCACAGACAAGTGTCTGGGGAAACTGCGGCCCAAGACCCTTTCTCACCTAATGGGTTGAGTGTTTCTAGAAGTTTTCAGATGTTTAGTCTGGGATCCCAGAAATGTTCAGACTTTGGGTGTTATCCAGAAGGCCCCAAAAGTCCTGATTATCTCCTGCTCCCCCTCTCCAGAGATCCCAACACCCAACGACCATAGATCGACCTGAGGCCCCCCCTCCGTCCCATTCCCAAAAAGAAGAGTAGGGTATTCTCCTATGTGGCCTTGTCCTCTGCACATATGTGCTTCCTATCCTCTTCAGGGTGGCTCAGGACACCCAAAACTTGGCTAAAGCCAAGTCACAAGGCAAACATTCAGGCACCCCCCAATTAAGACCCCCTAGAGCTCCCAAAATACCTGCAGAAGGTGGGGGTCCATAATTCCTGACTAGGATCTCTCACAAGGAGACTTTTTGGCTTTCAACCTTGAGCAGGAGAGAGCCTCTGCTCGAGGGGGCGACCCACCAGCTGAAAACTCACCAGCCCTCACCTTGTACCCCCTCTACTTTGCCCCCAGTCCTCATCTCACACCCCATGTCCTCCCCAGCCCATACCTTATACTCCCTGATCTGCCCCTGCCAGCCCTCACCTTAATCCCCTGCAGCTGTGCTGGTCCTTTTGGCGTGATGTGGGGGCTTCTTCCTCTTGATGAGGCCACCCAAGGGGCCTGGGTTCTGGTGCCAGCCACAGACGGTGCCAAGTAGGTGGAGGCACCCATGTCTTGGTGCCCCCGTGCCAGGGGCAGGCTCCGGTGCAAACAGCACCAGGTCAGCTGGGGTTCGGTCCTCAGAGAGGGGAAAGGGGTCCTGCAACCCCCTGCAGTCCCTGAGCTGCAGAAATAGGGGCCATGACGCCCCTCTAGCATAGGGGAAGAGGTTCCCTGAGGCTTGTCCAGAGGCTGCTCCTGGTCCCTGCCCGGAGTCCGGGGCCTCTCCCCAACACTGGCCTTGCCCTCCTCCCCCAGGGCATCCTTTGCCCCTTGAGAGTTCCAGGGGGGAGTGGATGAGAAAGAGGCTTCCACCCCAGGACAGTCCCCATCCACCGAGGTGTCAGGGTCCCCCCTTCCATCCTTCTTCTGCAGCTGTCCCTTTCTCCTGCCCCCTGGTCTGTATCTGCCGGATCCCTCTGTGAAGCCATCTTTGCACCTCGGAACTGGGTCTGAACATGGCAGGGGCCCCCGCTCAGAGCCCACAGTGGCTACAGGGTCCTCTAACCAACCCTTCCCACTTGGGAGCTCCTGGTCAAGCTTCCTGGCCCTGTGCTCTCCCTGAGGTAGCCTGAGAAGATATTTGGGGGGGAAAGGGGCATCCACAGGGTCTGCAAGGGGCAGGGTGGCCAACTGGAGACGCCGCCTGGGCAGAGCACCTTCATGGTGCACTGGGGGTTCCTCAGCTCTGGTCCCACTTAGGGTCATGGAAGAGGAGGAGGAGGAAGAAGAGGAGGACACAGCCTGGCCCAGCTGAATGTTGTCCCTGCAGGGGCCACTCTCTGTCTCCTGACTGCTCTGTCCCTGCACTTTCAACTTTTTGGTCTCTGACGGGACCCCCTCCACTGGCTGGGCATCTCTCAAGCTCCTGTTGGGCAGTTCTGGGTTCTGGACACCCCCAAGGCCTCCCTCCCTCTTGGACTCAACTTTTCCAAGAGGATACAGAGCTGGGGAGGAGTCCTGTACCTCCTGGGCAGCCAGCGGGAGGTCACTCTGGCTGGTCACACTGGGGGCTACCTGGCAGCTGAGAGTAGAGAGCAACATGGCCTTGTGCCCCTGAGGTCGGTCAATACCTCCTGCTGTCGTCACTGTGTCCCTCAGCTTGGGGGCCTCCACCACGGAAACAGTCCTGGGGGCTGGCAGGCTAGCTTGGGGCCCAGACTGAACGTGGACAGAGAAGCCCCCACAGGCCGGGTTCCTCTCCACAGCCCTCCGCCCCCCTGCGTGGCCACTGTCCACTTTCTGGTAGAGCCTCTGGAAGGTGTCTTGGCCATACACTTGCCATTTCTCCTCTGAAAACATTCGGGGCTTCCTGGAGGGAGCCTTCCTGGAACCCCGGCCTCTACTGGCCACCCGATCACCCTCTGACTCTTCGGAGGGACAGTGCAGATCTTCCACAGCGGTCTGTCTCACCAGAGCCCTGGGGTGGCTGCTGGGGACAGTCCCCATGGTCAGCCCTGAGCCACCACCCAACCGGGCTGGGCCAGGCCAGGAGCTCAGAGGCCGGTGCTTGCGGGGACTGGGGTCCCAGGACGAAGACAGCTCTGACCAGGTGCGGGTGCCTTCCACGGCAGGCAGTGAGTTGCTGCGGGTGACCGGAACGCACTCGACATGGGTAGATAGCTGCGTGGGCACCGAGTGAAAGAAGAGGGGCCGCATGCGGTCCGGCGGGCCTAGGGCAGAGTGGGCCGGGCCGGGCCTGTGGCGGGGTTCCCTCAGCTCGAAATGGAAGGAGTCCTTGAAGGTGTAGGGCAGAGGCAGGTCCAGGCTGCCCTGCTGGCCCAACAGAGAGCGACGGGGACGCACGTGCTCCAGCTGGGCATCGGCCACCACCTCCTGGTTGTGTGAGATGAGCCTGGCAATACGCTCCTCCAGCTGCTTCTTCTCCAGGGCCAGGCCTGTCCTGGGGGCCGCTGGGGGCCCCCCCTCACCCTCGGACTCAGCACTATGCTCAGACAGACTATGCAGGGGGCTGCCAGGGGCCAGGGCCTGCTCAACACTGTCGGAGCGGGACAGGTACCCCGAGTCCGTGCTCTCACACTTGTGCAGTCGGATCTCGCTGGCCCGGCCATCCCCAGCCTTCTCCCAGGACTGGAGTGGGCCACTGGGCTTGCCAACTGGGGGTGACTTCTGTTCTAGAAGCTTCCGTCTGGGTGAGGGACCCTCTTCATCCCCTGGTGCTTCCAACTTCACATCTAGGATCTTGGGGGCAGGAGACAGGTGCATGATGGGTGTTGGGCCTGGGGACAGGGGTGTCACCGACGGGGTCCCCTCTGTCCTGCTAGGGGTCCAGCTGTCTACCTGGCCTTCTGTGCCAGGCTGAGTCGTGGGGCAGCTGTGGCTGAGGTGGGTCTGGGTGCGCCGGTGTTTGTATAAGTTGCTCTGGGTCTTAAAGGCAATGCCACAGCTGGTGCAGGGAAAGGGCCTCTCGCCTGTGTGTGAGCGAATGTGCTTCTCCAGGACGCTGGGCTTTCCGCAGTCCCTGCCACAGTGTGGGCACACATGCTTGCTGGCACTCCGCACCCTACCTGGGCTGCCCAGTGCAGGACCCACTCCCGGAGACAGTACTGGCAGGGCACCCATGAGGCTCACTGTCAGGGTGGGTGCCCCTGGCTTCCCCGCCTGACCAGGGCTGGACACCTCAGGCTGCCGAAGAGGGCTGAGGATGAAGGGCACAGTGCCCCCAGCATCCAGGCCACCCGACAGCAGAGGGGCACGGGGCTGGAAGGCCCCGGGAGGCACCGTGTGGTACAGAGGTATGGGCAGGGCTTTGAGGAACAGGGCAGGGGCCAGGCCCAGCTCGGGGAGTGGCAGGATGACAGGGCCCAAGGCCAGGCTGGGGGAGGAGGCCTGTCCCCCTCGGTCCCCCACAGTGCTGGGAGTTGGCTGGTCCCGGGCAGGGGAGGGTGGACAGGTGAGCTCCGGTGCCTCCATCCCACAGCATCTGAGCCGATCA
The DNA here is from genome assembly GCF_024139225.1 of Suncus etruscus. Lineage (NCBI taxonomy): Eukaryota > Metazoa > Chordata > Mammalia > Eulipotyphla > Soricidae > Suncus > Suncus etruscus. The sequence goes on from NC_064854.1 coordinate 6,796,812, forward strand.
GCACGCCGGGCCGCCTGTGAACAAGTCACACATTATCATAGTGCTGCCGGCCTGCCACATCCCTTTCCTCGGTTTGGGGGCCAAGCCCAGAAGTGCTCAGGAGTCACTCCTAGAGGGGTGCAGGGGAGCCGAACCCAGGTCGGCTGCATGGAAGGCATATGGCCTGTCTTGCCCTCTCTTGTCTCTCCAGTTCTTCACCCCTTGAAGACCGGTGATGACCCCCAAGAAATGAACACGAGCAAGGGAAATGAAGATTCTGGGAGCAGAAGTGACGTGTCCTACAGCCAGGTGGGATCTGGATTCAGATCCAGCTGATCCTGGCTCTCATTTGCTGTCATCTGAAGGGGACTCTGGTGCTTGTCCCCTGCCAGGATCCTGAATGTATAGCCAAGAGAAACCTCTGTGCACCATCAGGAGAGGTCCAAATACATACATACTTATCTATATAAACATTATACTCTATATATCCTATTATAACCATAATAAATTATATTATTAAATAGGAATAAATATATAATTTATAAATAGATACATATGAGTATAATTGTCAATTATAATGTATAAACTATAATTTATATTATATTACATTATTATATTTATATTTTTATATATAAAATAAAATAGCTGTGCAGGGGCCAGAGTGATAACATGGCAGGGAAGGTGTTTGCCTAGCAACAGCCAACCTGGATTTGATCCCCGGCATCCCATAGGGTCTCCCAAGCCTGCTGGGAGTGATTACTGAGCACAGAGCCAGGAGTAATCCCTGGGCAGCATGGGGTGTGGGCCCAAAACAAAACCGAGAGAGAGAGAGAGAGAGAGAGAGAGAGAGAGAGAGAGAGAGAGAGAGAGAGAGAGAGAGAGAGAGAGAGCTGACCCTCCTGAGATCTCTGGACACATATCCAATGGTCCAATGTGCAGAGGGGAAATGGTTCTATCGAGCTCTGTGGCATGCCTGCCCATGAGATCCAAGGCCATACTGCAAAGAACCAGGCAAGCTCCCGGCCATGTGAACTCAGAGTAAGTATGGACATCTTTATTGTAAAAGTATCTCCAAGCCCAACTGGGTGAGTTCATTTAGACTGAAAAGTGATGCTTGGGCTGGACCGTTAATACAGTAGGATGTTTACCTTCAATGCAGCCAACCTGGATTTGATCCCCAGCATTCCATATGAACATCAGCATCCCCTGAGTGATCCCGAGTGCAAACCCAGAAGGAACAGAAGGAACCCCTGAGCTTTGGCAAATGTGGTTCAAATTAAAAAAAATAAATAAATAAAGTGAAGCCTGCTAATCTGAAATCCACAGACCCACTGTCAGGGGGGAAGAAAAGTTACCTTGAGGCTAGAGAGTAAAGAGTATAGGGAACTTGCCTTGCATGCCTTGCACACAGCTGACCTGATTCAATCCTCGACACCTCATATGGTTCCCTGAGCACCGCCAAGCGTGATCCCTAAATGCAAAGCCAGGAGTAAGCCGTGAATGCTGCTGAATGTGACCCAAAAATAAAATAAAACCATGTATATAAGATATATAATTATATATCAATATCACATTTATAAGTACATTTATAGAATCATATATGAATAGTATAAATAATATAAAAATTTTACCATCTATAAATATATATTATTGAATGTAAATATGTTTATATATTATGCTATAGGATATACATTAAAATATGCATAGATAAAATAGATGTAGATATGTAATTATATAGAATTAATATTATAAGAATATGATATATATATATGTTCTATATAAGTTGCATTTATATAATATATACAATTTCTTGGGACTCAGAATAAGTCACAGGTCCCTGCTCAAAAGCGGGGCTTCTGCCATCTTCCCAGATCCAACCCAGACATCAGAAAAAGTTGACAATAGATTCAGCCACACTCATCACACCAGGAGAAGGAGAAGTCGAGAAATGGGGCTCTGCAGGTTCCCAGGATTGAGTTCTCCGGGTTCCCCCATCTCGGGCATCCAGGAATTTCCCCAAATACACTTCAACCTTCTCCAATTCGGGTATTTAAAAATAAATAAATAAATAAATAAATAAATAAATAAATAAATAAATAAATAAATAACCAAAAGAATTCAAAGTTGACTGCTCAGTTTTCAGGAATTTTGCAAGTCAGTTTTAGAAAGCACCGCCATCATTCAAATGTTAAATTACCCAAAACCTTCAGCAAAATATCCTATAAAATTTGGGGTCCAGGGCCGGAGCTGTGGCGCAGAGAGGTAAAGCGTCTGCCTTGCCAGCACTAGCCTAGGATAAACCGTGGTTCAATCCCCCGACGTCCCATATGGTCCCCCAAATCAGGAGCGATTTCTGAGCGCATAGCAAGAGTAACCCCTGAGCATCACCAGGTGTGGCCCCCAAAAATAAAAATAGTAAATTGGGGGTCCAGAGAGTTTTATAGAAGGGGCAGAGGATGGCAACAAAGCAGAGGTGACCATTGTGTCACAGGCTCTTGATGTGACACCTCAGAGTAAGCAGAAAGTCAGAGACAGCTCTGTGAAGCCCGTCCTTGAATGGTAGGAACATTCTGGAAAGGGACAGAAATGGTGCCCAAGCATCGTGAAGGAACATGTTTTTGGAGTAGAGAGAAATTAGCTTTCCCAGGGTCTCCAGTCCATACTCAACAGCCCTGTTTCTGCTTCTCACATGCTCGGGGGTCCACACACTGCTTTGGGGTGCTTCTCACCCCACTTGCCCCTTATTGTTGCTATTGTTATAGAATTAGAAAGTGCTAAATTTAGCCAGTCTGTGAGTCTGGTAGAACCATACCTAGTTCTGTGCTGGGGGGCTGGGAATCCCCTGGAAAAGGTTCGGCTTCAGAGAGCCTGTGGTGCCAGGGATCAGGGCCTCTCTCCAGACTCTTTTCATCCCTTTGCCTCTGGAGACACTCCCTTCTCTCCTCCTCACAGTGGTCCACTTGCCTGACTTTGGGGAGAAGTCCCACCACCACGCCAGCTGCCTCCCCTACTCTGAGGCCTGGTATTTGTTTCTGGAAAGATTTCCACACGGAAATCTTTGAAGAGACATAGTGGGGGAGGTGGGCACACAAGTCCCTCAGAAGGTAGCACGATTGGGGCCAGAGAGGTTGCCGGGATTCAATCCCTAGCACCCCATATGGTCCCCTGAGTCTGCCAGGAGTGATTTCTGAGTGCAGAGCCAGGAGTAAATCCTGAGTGCCTCAGGGTATGGCCCAAAGACAAAACAAAACAGAAAGAAGGTAACATGGGTGGGAGACGAGGCCTTGCACTGGGGACCAGATCTGAGTGGGGGTCCTGTTTCACTCCTGAGCTACTTTTAGGAAGTTATGGGGCCCATGCCCCTGGGCTCTAAGGACAGGAGAAGACAGCCCTGCAGGTGGCTTGGAGCTGCCTGTGCTCCCTCGAGTTTTCAGTCAGATGCCCAATATTTGGAAATTTGAAACAACCAATTCCTCCCCCACCCTGCTTTGACTCCTACCCCTGCCTCTCCCTACCCATCTGTATACAAACTCCGAGGAGCCTGCCTTCAGGAAGGAAAGCGCCTTGGGCCCAGCTCTCCCCGCAAGCCATCCTTGAGGGAACTCCAGGAAACTCTTACAAAGGGGAACTGAGATGCCCAGATCTCCCCTGTGCCCACTAGCCAGCTGCATGAACACTCTTGATAGCCCTCATCAGGGACAGACCATCACGCATCAGGGGTTGTCCTGGATCCAGCTGAGGTTCCTGTGGCCCCTGAAGCCATTAGTTAGCACCAGATCTCTTTCTAGAAGCTTCTAAAAGGTTCTCTACCACCAATGCAGAAGGATGGCTGAGAGAACAAATTCCAAACCCTAATTCCTGGGGGGAGCGGGGGCAGGGAAATGAAGGTGAAGGTAGGCAGGACCAGGATCCCTGGATCCCAGTGACCAACTGGGATGACTAAAGGCAGGACTATATTGGGGATAACTGGAGTTCTCCCTCAAGAAAAGAGTGGGTGTCCTCAGGTCCCGTCCCTCAGGGCACAGAGCAGCATGTATCCCCTTGGTGGAAGGTGATTTGCAGGGAATACCAGGCTCCATGTGTGGCAACTGCCAGATCTGCTCATGCTGCCTTGGTGGCCTTGCAGAACCGCCATCTCTTCTTAGCCAGCAAGGCTGGCCCAAATCTAACTTGAAGCAGTGGTCACAGGAATATGGCAGCTGATTGAGTTTCACCGGAGTCTCCTCCAGGGGAGCATTTTGAGGGGAGCAGAGAGAAGACGCATCTTTGGGTAAGCTCCAGGGGCCTGGAGAAACAGGCCTGACCTCAGAGCCCGGCAGAGCTGTGTCTGTAAAAATCTTCAGGATAATAGGAGGACCTGGTGTACTCAGTGCTGGAGCCACTAGGCCAGCATGCCCTCCTTCCCAGGAGTCAAGGGCAGCTGACAAAGAGGGCTAGGGCACCCCGGAGCCCAGAAATGGGGGGACCATCTCATCACTTCTCAGCAGAAGACTGCGAAAGACTACCAAATAACCGCAACCTATTCCATAAAATACATAAAATACCTCCCAATTAATTCAATATGGCTCCGTATTCCCTGAACCTGAAACCAGAGGAAACACACGCATGCAATGTCTTTCACAACCTCACCCCCCAAATTAAATATCACCTTGTGATTCTAGCACAACAAACAGGTTGAAACTACAGAGCACAGAGGAGCAAACCAAGATTGTCAAATAAATGAAGAGTCCCCCATTTGGGGACTGGAAGGCTGACCAGATTCTTTTCTTAAGGCCCTTGGGCCCACACCAATAATCCAGCTTGCTTTTTCTTTCACCTTGTTTTACTGACTATGATTAAAGCATCAGGGAGAATCGCCTTTCTCCCTAGTGACCCCTTTGATTTCCTTCCCTTCTGGACACCCCCCATGGGTCCAGAGTCAAAGTCTGTTGTACCCTTTGGCGGGTTGGTTTTCCTCCTGTACCACAGATGAGAGTGCATAGCTGAGTTCTAAGACAGGCCCAAAGTTTGGGGGCAGGACTTGGCACCTTCACAACAAATAGTGCTGGGGCAGTTTCCCTCTGTGGGCAAAATGTCCACTTCAACCAACACCTGACCCTTGAAGAAATGTGAATTCTTGGGCACAGTATGGCACAGGGGTTTAGGTACCTGCTTTGAGAGCACTAAGTCTCAAGTACACACACACACACACACACACACACACACACACACACACACTGTCCCACATGTGCTGAGCATGAGTCCAGGGCCCTGGCAGATCTATTGTTCCCAGAGGGGCCATTTCCAGCTGCTCCATGGCCTGAAGTGTGTGACCCTCATAGAGAGGGATGCACAGCATGACCCATACCCAACTTGCCTTCTCTGTGCTGTCTGAGCACTGTTGGAAAAGATTTCCCAAAAAGTACTGGAACTGAGTGTAGGCTCCACAGCTGAAGGGGAGAGAGAGTCCTGGCCAGCACTTGAGCTGAGATGGGGAGACACCACAGTCTCTGTGCACCCCTCCATGGACACTCCAGTATGCAATGTCACAACAGCAATAGGAAATGGGGAGAGGGGTGATGTATTATTCCTTTCAACCAACACAGATGATAAAGACTTTAACTTCATGTGTCAATCCTGTGCCACACAACAGTCAGGACATGGGGCGAGCCACCATCTAAGAACTGGCTCATGGGTCCTGGGTGGTGTGTGGCAGCTTAATGGGCCTGAGCACTGGTGCAACTGTCACATCTAAACTAAACTCAATGGACCCTGAGGGATAGTAGAGCAGAGGGAGGGCACTGGTCTTGCATGCAGTCAAGCTGGGTTTGATCCCCAGTATCCCCAATAGTCTCACGAGCACCATCAGGAGTGATGCCTAAGAACAGAGCACAGAGTGAGCCCTGTACATCACCAAGTGATGGAAATAAACTGGAATAAATCCTGGTTTTTCTACTACAGTCATGGCCATGTTCTATAGTGGTCTGGATCTGGAGTCTCCGTGCCCACCTGTGCCATGGAGCCAAGGAGGCTCCATGAAGAAGGGCCATGTCTAAGTGTGGCCATAGATTTTTCCAGAAGGGCCCAGGTAAGCCCATGGCAATATCCCCACCATGTCTGAGAGCACTGCTTGTCAGTAGATGGGGCCTGGGAGTCAACCCAGGAATGGGAAGAAACCAGAAACTCTACTAAAACGATAGGCAAATCCCCTATTACTTTTACCTCCAATCCTCCAAAATAAAAAAAAAGCTCATGAGGGAAATAAATACTAAAAAGTCCATCTAATCAGAAGCAGTTGTAGGTGCACCCACCTTTTTCAGGGCCCTCACATTGACAAAAACCAGGGTCTTCAGCACCACCTACAAAAGTCTTAACTTGGGTTCATGAGGGCCAACATCCCCACACACACCCCCATGCTGAACCAAAGCCCAGAACCTCAGCCACAGACAGAACCCAGGTTACATCAGAAGGAGGGACATTGCCCACAGATCCAAGCAGGCCATGCTTGGAAACCTCCCCGGTTGCCCTGCCTTAGCCTAAAAGAAGATTCCAGGCCCTGCAGATAGCACAGTGGATCTGCCCTGTCCTAGCACAGGGGTGCCCTGGAGGACAGGGCCTTCTCTCACTCTGCAAATCTCCTGAGTCCTCCAAAGCAACCTATGTCTCAACTGTCTGCATGGGCATTCATGGCTGTTAGCTAGAGAAAGGGCCCGTGGGGGGGGCACTTGTCCCTTTCTTCATGCCCCCACCCAGCCTGGCTGCCCTATTGGGGCCCCAGCAGTCGAGCCTGGGTTCCCACGACCTGGGATAACCCAGCCTCCTGCTCTCCCTCGGGGCCTTTGAGCAAGTGGCCCAAAGGACAGACATCAGTCCTGTTTTCCCAGTGGCTGATGCCGTCATTTCTCAGAGCTCTGCCTGCCCCAGGGAGCACCAAGGCAGATACGGTCTTGAGTTTCCTTCTCCCAGAAATGTGTCACCCCAGGAAAGCACAAAACCATAACCTCTTCTCAGCCACTTATGGGAGCCACCGGGCAACCCGGAGCTATTTTGGAGGTTGGGAAAGCAGTCATGGGGAGAACTATGGGCCCAGGGTGCAGGGTCCCCAATAAATCTCGCTGAAAAACCCTCCACGGCCCCACAATAAATCACCTCCAAAGACTTTGATATTGAGATTGTCTCATAGGAGAGTGACATCCCCCACTGCCACCACCGTGGGAGGCCAAGGACACTGAGAGTGGCTGTCTCTCTTCCGCTCAGGCTGCTTTGCTGCTTAACATGACAGGGGGCAAGGCCTGCCCAGGTGGCCACTGAGCACCCCAAGAATACCAGATGCAAACAAACAGCAATCGTGGTCCAACGTGGGCAGGACGGGTGCAGCCTCACGGCCCACACCAGACCCTGTTGGAGCAGGAGCAGAGACACAGGGGAGCGGATCCTATAAAGCTCAGCTCACTGGGCTCAAGTGTGTAGGCACTTACCTCCAGCAAAGTCAGGTTCGGCCCAGGAGCCCCAAAGGGCCACCCGACAAGCATCCTGAGGGCCCAAGCTCGCCTCCCTAAAAGGCCTTTGTGGTTCCTGCTCGCCCCAAGCCTCAGACTGCATATCCAGGACAGGGCAAAATGGACAACAGAGAGACGCCCCTCGCTCAGCACCCTGAGGAGACTAGAAAGTCCCAGAAATAGGAAGTCCCTCCTCGAATGTCTTTTCGGTAACAGAAAACAGGAAGTGGCTGCCCTGGGGGAGGCAGAAAGAGCCACAGCAGGGCCTAGAGCTCAGCACCAGGCAGGGAGCAACCACTAAGGCTCATAGCTAGCTCACTGGGGTACCAGGGGTCTGGGCTTCTTCATTTAGGACCCTCCCACACAAGGACATAACTGACAGGCAGGTCTGTGGTCACACCCAATGTCAGCTATTGCCCAAGGGTGTTACCAGGAGCTTGAGGGAGTCCCCTCAAATCTGCTACATATTTTCCCCTGACTTGTTTGTCCCCAGTCGAGGGTTTGCCTCTTACACCCCCCAGCACAGCCCAAACATGCTTCACTGAGACCCCCCTGACAGGAAGTGTGTCCTATGCTCTGGCCCACATTAGCCCAAATGGAGCCGGGGGTGAAGAGAGGTGAGGTGCAACTTCACCCAAAGCTGCTTAGAGTCCACCCAAGCCGCAGGGATAGCTGTGCACATGGGCCCCCCAAAACATGGGGGGCCTTGGAAACAACCTCCAAGTATTACTAGCTGTGGGTTTCCTTCCTGGGAATAACCAGAGAACCAGGTGGGTACGGAGACAGAAGCAGGTGGGTGGTGACTAGGGATGGGGGACAAGGGGTGGCTGGGGCAAGGGGATGTGGAATTTATCGGAGGGTGCTAAGAAAGTTCTACAGTTCGGGAGCAGGAGATCCAGCTAGAAGTGGCAGTGGTGGCAATCGGTGGAGTCTGTGTCAGGGTCACCCAGTTCTTTGCTTCTAAGAGCCATGATATGATCCAACTCTGAGCCGCATCTAACAGGGTACTAGTGACTTAGGCAAGCGGCAATAGTCACTGCAGAATAAAAGGAAGGGACTCCAGCCTCTGGGCTTTAGACAAATCTGTGACCTGCAATAACCATCCTTGAATGTCTTGGGAAAGGGGCCCAAACCACAGGACAGCCAGGAGGGCACTGGCCTTGCACACAGAACCCTACGGTCCTACGAGAACTGCCAGGACTGATTCCTGAGCATAGGGCCAGGATTAACGCCTGAGCACTGCTGAATCTGACCCAAAATCAAAATCAATAAAGTCTCAGGGAAGAAGCTGGAAGTACAGCAGGGAGAGCACTTGGCCTGTATTGCAGTCAAGCCTGGTTTGATCCCTGGCACCCTGTAGGGTCCCCGAAGCACCACGAAAAGTTATTCCTGAGGAGGGAGCCAGGAGGAAGACCTACGCATCATTGAGTGTGGCCCCAAACAAAACAAAATAACATAAAGTCTCAGGAAGAGGGAATGTGGAAAAGCCAAGGGGCCCCTGGACCAGGCCTCAGGGTGAGCTTCATGTCCAGGCTCTGGACAAGCAGCCGAGAGAGGGGGCTGCAGGCTACAGTGAGTGGCAGGGTTGAACAAGGGGCACCCAAACCCTTCTTGGCACCTCAACCATCCTACCCATCATGGCCTTGAGATGAGTCCCCCACCCCCACCCAGGAACCACCGGACTGCGGCCTGCCTCACTGTTCCACCACAGCATCCCTCCAAGCACCGAGACAGAACCAAATGCCTGGTGCTACTCATCGACTAGTCAGGACATTGAGTCCAGCTCATGAAGAAGGAAGGCCGACCGGACCCTGTCTCTCAGCACTTCGATGGGGCGGCAGAGTCCTCCCCACCGCCCCTCTGGCACCCCAATGCCAGCACCATCATCGCCACCATCACTATCACTGACATCACCACCACCACTCCCATCGTCGCCACCACCACCACCATCACCATCACCACCGTTACCATCATCATTACCATTACCATCACCACTACCACCACCATCACCTTCACCACCATTGTCATGGTCACCACCATCACCACCATCATCAGGACCCCTCAAACAGCCATCCCGCCACATCTCAGCCCTCAGATCCCGAGTCTGAGTGGCATCTGGGGCAATGGAACAACCAGGGTTGATGTGCCATCCTTCAGGCTAAGACCCTGATCTCCCCACTTTGCTCTGTGAGGGGGCTCCAGTCCAGAGAGGCCAGGCATAGAGAGGGTCAGAGAGAGGGTCAGAGGGGACAGATTGAGGGGCAGAGAGGAAAAAGGAGAGACAAAGCACAGCCTGGCTTAGGGCCTGACAGTACAGATCTGGCACAATACACCAGAGCTTGGGACAGCAATTGGGGGTGGAAGGACCCACAGGGAGGCCTGAGAAGAGGTGGGAACTGGGGAACCAGGTGCAGGAGACAAGCCAGGCCTCAAGTGTGAACTCTGAGGCCACCTTCATAGCTGCTTGGCGCAAAATGCTCCAATGAACCCCCATGATGCTACCCCCAGTGACCAAGACTGCAAGACTTTAGTGTATCTCCATTCCTCCACCTTTTTCCCACCCCCTGCACACCTTGGGGGCACCCTAAGTTGACCACAGAGTTCCTGCTGGAAACAGTGGACCCATATATGGGTCTTTCAACTCCTACAACTCTCCTGGGACAAGTCACCCACAAAGGTAAGGATTGGGGGACCACACCACTGGCCATGCTGACTTCTGCTGACCAAGCTAACTCTGCTGACCACTGACCACACTGACCTTCTTGGGAACAAGGAGGGCTGCCATTTTGTAAAGGCCACATGGTGTAGGGCTTCACAAGCCTATTTCCATAGACACTGCCCCAAGGTACCTGGCCATACCAACTAGCCTATCAGGGCAGGACAAGGGGGCAATAGCCAAAGATTTTAGAGATCATCAGAAAGCTGGAACCTCCCTATATCCTTTCCCTATATAATCTTTGTCATGACCTTGGGCAGGGCTCATCTTCTTCAAGAGATAGCCCTAAATGCCCAATGTGGGGGTCTTGGTGGCAGGCAGATTAAAGTATTAAACTTTATTCTAGCTGTGTGGTCTTGTCCTTTGACTCTGGACCAGAGCAACCTCACTGACTCCCACTCACTCCTGCTGACCACAGCAACCACAATGACCAGGCTCACCTGGTTGGTCATTGATTCCCACCCTCTGCTGATCCCTGAGGTCAGCTGTCATGTGTGCAAGAGGAGGAACAGACCTGGGACATAGGCTGATGACTTCTCTGAGGGGACAGTGCTGAACCTTGGCCAACAGCTCCGAACTCACTTCCTGGGGACCCCGATGAGTCCCCGAGTAACAACAAGATGCCAACACTGGCCACAGACCCCAGGGGAGCAGGTCAGGGTGCTGGGCTCAGCCTCGGCAGGAAATTCCTGGTGCCCAGCTGGATGGTTCTGGAGGGAAACAAGCAATGGAGACAGCTCAGGTTGGGCTCAGGCTCCCAGGCTGGCATCTCGGTGGGGAAGAGCCACCTGGCAGGAAGATACCAGCTGCTGGGAGAGGTTCCCCAGCAGATGGGCTCAGAGCCAGCCATGTCATGCACCTCACACCCACAGCCACCTTCACAGCAGCCCCCAGAGCACACACACCAGGCACGTATCCCAGAAACCAGCTAGAGGAAGCAAGAGGGCTCCAGCTGGGCACCTGGGCCAGGAAGGTGGGGTCTTCTGCTTCTCACTCACATGCCCTGGCATCTCCTGCCCATCTAGGCAGGCGTGTGGTCTAGTTCTATCTCAGCTGATGCGGCACAGGATAGCAGGCTGCGGAGGGGAGGATGTGACATCCACAGGGTTCGGGGCCACCCAGGAATCCCACAGCCAATCTTGGCAAACACAAAGCACTTAGCCAGGGGTACATCGGCCCTCTCTGCCTGACCCAACACCTCAGCGGCTGGCCTTGGGTTGCCAACTGCCACCATGTTTGGGCCCAAGGAGATACTTTAGCCCACAGACAAGGGGGTAAGGCAATGCCCTTACACACAACAGACTGCATTTTGATTCCTTCCCATGAGTCACCACATAGAGTCCCCCCCAGGCTTCCCCAGATGTGATCCCTGAGAGCAGAGGCAAAAGAAAGCCTGAGAACATATGGTGTGACCCAAAAACTAACAGAGGGAGGGAGGGAGGAAGAAAAGAAGGAAGGGAGGAAGGAAAGAAGGAAGGAAGGGAGGAAGGAAGGAAGGAAGGGAGGAAGGAAGGAAGGAAGGAAGGAAGGAAGGAAGGAAGGAAGGAAGGAAGGAAGGAAGGAAGGAAGGAAGGAAGGAAGGAAGGAAGGAAGGAAGGAAGGGAGGGAGGGAGGGAGGGAGGGAGGGAGGGAAATAAGAAAAGAAGGAAGAAATAAAGGAAGGAGGGAGGGAGAAAAGAAGAAAAGAGGAAAAAGTGGTGAAGGGCTAAAGGAAGGGTTGAAAAGAGAAGAGAGTGAGTGAAAAGAGGGAAGGAGGAGGAGAGAGGCAGGAGGGTGCACAATGGAAGCTGTGCTACGACTACCAGGTGGACTGCTGGTCACCGTAGAAATTCACTGGAGAATCCCTGACTTGTGCCACTCTCCTGGCCCAGGACAGGGGTCTCAGGTGGGGTCCCCAGGATGAGGGTCCCAAGGGCCCCAATCTCTGCCTCCCACAGCTGAGGCAAGAATGCCTCAGTGTTTGTGAGCCTCCGTGAGACCTAGCAGGGCCTAGCAGTGGGTTCCCAGCTCGAGGCCTCGGGGACGGCGGGGTTGGGGCCAGAGAAGACTGAGCAGCCCTGTGCTCCTGGATGTGTGTCTGTCTTGCACCACGGGGACCCTGTCATTACCGATATCCTGTGGCTGGGCCCCCTGCGTCCTGGGCAGAGAGCAGGGCAGCGGGGTGGGGGCGCAGGAGGAAGGAGGTGAGAGAGGAAGGGGGCGTGGGGGGCCCGGTTTCCGTCACCTGCAGTGCTGCCCCTGCGGGGCCTGGTTATCTGCCTAGTGAGGGGAGGCCCCTTTCCTGTGGGCTGGGCTGGGTCTGTAGAACAGGCAGCCCGGGGCTCTGCAGGATGTGAGGCCTGTGAGGGGGCAGAGGGGAAGAGGGGAGGCAAGCGGGGGTCTCAGGCAGTCACCACGTGCAAAGGAGCACTTCTGGGGGGCCCCCAAGCAGGCTCCCAGGCAGGAGAGTTTCCCTTTCTACTCTGCCTCAGTTTCCCCCTCAGTCTCCTGCTAGTCTTACCCCAGGAATCAGCAGTATCTTCCCATTATCCTTACTGGCACGGCGGTTCTGAGGGACGCGAAGACCCAGGCCAAAAGAAAGAAGGGAATCCACCTATGCTATCCAGGCTTACCTTCTGCCTACCCATGCCCCTGGGGGTTGAGCATAGGCCTGTGGGATGCCGCATACACCAGGGAGAGCCCTGGAGACCCTTTGGGCGGGGGGCTCACTGCAGTGCTCAGAAATCCTGGTTCTGTGCTCAAAAATCACTCCTGGCAGGCTCAGGGGACCATATGGGATGCCCCGAGTAGACCTCAGTTGTCAGATTTTTAAGTTAAAGTGACCCAAGGCAATGGCTGGCCTCCAAGTCAGTTCTGCCCCCCCACAACAGTGTGGAAGACTCAGGGACCCCTTCTGAGCTCACCAGCATTTGTGGGCCCCAACTCTGGCTGAAGCCAGACCGAACGACAGCCTGCAGTCTGCAGAGACAGCAGAGACAGGGACCCCGCAAAGATGCACCAGTCAGGACTGACCTTCCCACAGCCCTGGGGCGACTCTTGCAGCCATGAGCATGCCCCCCCCCCCCAGCCTCTGCCACACACACCCCTGGGAAAACTTTCCCACAGTGCTCCTCGACCTGGCACAAGGCACACCCAGACACCTCATTGGGGCAAGTCGGAACCCCCAAACTGGCTTATCTGGGTGACAGAAGAAAGGGAATATCAGTTGCCTGACACAGGCCACACAAGCGTATGAACATGCGTATGCACCAGTACATAAATACATACAGGTGTGATCACATTGTTTGTACCCAGGTTTGCATACACATGACACATTACATGGGCATGCTGTATGCGTTTACGCACATATAAACATGTGCGTTACACACGCACATGTCCTGTTCAGAGCCTCCTGGCTAATCCCCAAAGAGTGTGACAGTGAATTTTACACACTCAGAGGCCACCTCTGCCATCTTCAATCCTCACAGCAGAGTCCCTAACCCAGGGTGACAACCAGCCAGGCAATGGAAGAGTCTGGGCCTCCATCATGGACAGAGCAACTCATCATGGACTTCAGAGCCTCATGGAGACTGTCATGGCCCTACAAACGGCCACAGATGAGGAGACATCAAGAAGCACAGCCGACTTCAGGAGGTTGGAGAATGTTCCGGAAGGGTCATGGGACAGTCACTTTTTCTAACTCGCTGAGCCACTGTCACACTTGGACAAAGATGGGGGCATCCCCCGGCTATAGTCCCTGGGCATTCGCTCCTGACCCCACCTGCTGATCAAGGTGTCTGAGGCAGGGTCGCCATCTTGGATAGGAGGAGGAGTGGGATGGGAGAATAAAGGGGTGAGGGGCAAGAAAGACAGGAGGATGGGAGGACAAGGGGATGACGGGACTGGGGTGATATGGCTGCATGTGGGCGTCTCTTTGGACACAGAAAAGCTTTTCCCTGGGATCCAACATGTGTGGTGCTCACCTACTGGGGGGAGGACATCCCCGGAGCTGGGAGGACTCAGTCCCCTCAGCCTCGTGCAGGAAGGTGCAGGTGGCCCCCAAAGTTGTGTTTGCTTGTGTTTTGTTTTTTTGTAATGTTGAGCCGTGTCCAGCAGCTTTCCCCCCAATTCCAGCTTACACCGTCCTTTTCTCTTTCGACAAACAAAGCACCACCATCCCATTGGTCTCTTGGCCCAGAGCCAGACGCCCAAATGCTGGAGCTGAGAGATGAACGGATGCACCGGAGAAGGGAAGGACAGAGAATGGAACATTCTGGATGGGTGTTTTGTGTCACATACCAGACCCCCCACTTATGCCTAGGGTCCCTGCTGAATGAAAAACAGGGAAGCCCCCCAGAAACCTGCCTGAGAGAGGAACAAATCCCAGGCAAGACGTAGCAGCAACAGCAGAGCCTGGAAACTAAAAATAGCCCCTTTGCCAACTGAATCATCAGGAGTGTGTGAATGCTGGCTGCCTGCAGGGCTGCCTCCTGTCTCTCTCTCTGTCTCTGTGTCTCTGTCTCTCTGTCTCTCCCTCTCTTACTCGACCCTTCCTTCCCTCCATCTCCTTGGGCTTTGCTCCTTTCCCGCCTGCTTGCCCCCAACCTGGCCAACCCAGCTGGCCCACTCAGCCTAGCTCAGCTCAGCTCAGCTCCCCTCCGACCCAAAAACATGCTTAATAAGCAAGGAAATGGCCCCTCTTCCTGGCCCCCGGGGGGGCTGGCGCTCTGTCTGTCCCTTGCACTTCACATTTTCCAAAAGGATATTCCTGCCCATGGCAGCACCAGGCTTCACTCCATTTCCGATTACAGTCCCTTCTATTTTAGATTTTGTTGACTTGGACAGGGCAGGAAACCTCTTTCATACAGATTAGCGGGGGCTGGCGGCCTCTGATTACCGGGCTGAGGGTCTCAGGGGAAACAGACCTCCCAGAGCCTCTAGCATGGGGGGGGGGGACCAACCCATCTGCTCCCCTCCAGGGCTTGGGGGAAGGTTTCTACAGGCCGGGTGAGCACCCACCACTAGCAGTTTGAGAGCTAGTCCAGCCTCAGGCTGGGAAGGCTGGCAAGGGTGGTACAGGGCACTGGGGGGGCCAGGGAGGTGGTCTCTTGGCCCAAGGCACTCAGGGGACCCTGGGGGTCTTGTGTTAGAGAGGAACTGCGTGTGCTTGGAGGAAAGTGCCCCCCTGCTGCATGAGACATACTGGGTGATCAGCCCCTCCATCAGGGCTGCCTGGCAGGGGGGGCACAGAGAACCCCAAGACCTTTTCTCACCTTTCAAGGATGGTCCCAGCACGCCTGATGTCTCCGCTGGCCAGTGTCTGCCTTGGCTTCTCTCTCTATCCTCTTTAGAGCACCCAGGAGCTGAAGATTCAAACCAAAGCAGGGGGGGAAATAATTAAAAAATAAAAGGAAAGCAAAGCCAAGTGTGCGGGGAGGGGTGGGTGGCAGGGGCAGAGGGCCTGGGGGAGGGCAGCGCCACCCTGGCGTGGGTTCGGGTTTGATGGCCGATGCTGGTCCTGGGTGCGCCTGCCGTGAGCGAGCTGGGTGAGCTTGGCTGTGTGGGCGGCAGCTCCATTACACGGAACCTTTGCAAGCAGGCAGGGAAAACAGCCCTGCAGTAGCCGGGTCTCCTCCAGCCCCTGGCCCACTCCCCTGGGTGGGCTCCTGGCAGGGTGCAAGGGGTGGGCTCTGGCCCCCCGAGGCACCCCCTCGCCAGATCTCTCTCTCCCAGCATTGCCACCTCCGGGCCAGGGTGTGGGTGGGCAGACACGATGGCGCAGACCCAGCCCCGTCACGCAGGCGATGGTGCCCACACGCAGGGGAAGGCAAGTGGGGTCCGCCCCAGCCTCCTGAGAGCCCAGGTTCTGTGTGTTACTGCCACATCAATCCCCAGTGGGGCTCGGGGTACCTGGCCAGGCAGGGGGAGGTGCACTTTTCCACCTGGAAGAGGGTCTCCCGGATGAGCAGGGGGTCTATGGACCCCTCAGGGGTCCCCCGAGGAAAGAAAGTGTGTGGCCATCTGTGTTGTTCTGGAAAAATAAGGGGGACACAGAGCTCGGAAAGGCTCTGAGAAGTCCTGCAAACTGGACTCTGCCCTGTCCCTATCTCCCCAAGTCTCCAGAATGTCCAAGGGTGCAAAGTCCCTGAGCACTGCCCGGTGAGAAATTGTCATTCCACGACAGAGCACACATCCACGCAACCCTGGCAGAAGAGGGGACTTGAGGGACTGTCCGTGTGGGGACCTGTCTTTACTGCTGAAGCCCAGGGAAGGGGTGGCAGGTAGCAGGAAGAGAATCAGGGCCTCTAGAGTGGAGTGACGATACCCAGAATAGGCCTGGCAGGGTTTAAGCCTGTCCTGCTACACATCTGCAGTCCCATCATTCTGTCCTGGCTTACCTCTTGCATTCGAACCTGCTGCCAAAAAGCATAAAACATATTCCCAGAGAGCTTTGGGCTATGTGGCCACACTGAATGGGCAGGATGCTGGGAAGCAGGCAGTGACAGACAGAGCAGGTAGTGTGCCCCCCTTAAAGGCCTGTCACCGGCTCTGTCCAGCGAGGAGGAGCTGCTCCAACATCTGGCAATGCCTGGAAACCTCTGGGCTGATCACATGCAAGAGACAAGACTCTGGGCTTCCTGAGGACAGAGTCCGGGATGGGGAGAGTTCCACTTCCTGCAGGTAGGATTGCCCTGTGTCAGCGGGGCCAGGGATCAGCTGATACCATGAGGTGAGGGCACAGACAGGAGACAGTTCAGTCACTTAAGTAGCACTGAATTTCCTACAGAGCAGCAAGGTGCAAACAAATGCAAAGTGCCAGCTCTGTGCCTCCAACCAGCCAGAACGACCACCTGCCCCCAAGACTGCAAAAGTGCAAAAAGGTGGAGAAATCAAATTGTCACCACCCTCTATAGGAGGCAAAGGAATGAGGCAGAGTCAGGAACTAGAACTCTGCAAATCAAAGCAGGCCAAGTAGAAATGCTGAGTGGTTTTTTTTTGGGGGGGGGGGTGGGGTGGGGGGTTGTTTGTTTTTTTGTTTGTTTTTGCTAAGGAGTTATTCCTGGCTATGCACTCAGAAATCGCTCCTGGCTTCCCCAAGCCCTATAGGAAGCCAGGGGATCAAACAGTGTTCCATCCTAGTTAGCTTGTGCAAGGCAAATGCCCTACCGCTTGTGCCACTGCTCAAGTGCTCAGCACGTGTGTTTTGTTTTTGTTTTTGTTTTTAGGATCCATGCAAGAGGTTTAAGCAAAGCTCCAGTATGTTGGCCTCAGGGCAGAGGCTGGGTGGCGCTGACACTAACCACTAACGTATCCAGCCTGGTAGGGCGGGTTCCCTCGGAGAGAAACCTCAGGGTCTGGCTGACAGAAAGAGAAAGTGAAATCCAAGTTGAGACTCAAGTTTTAGCCGACTGCGCCAGCCCCGAAAAGGGAGTTGGGGGGGAGGGGAGGCCTGCCTCACTGTACCTTAACTCTGGCACCAACCCTCCTCCCTCAGGTAGGTCGCAGCATTTCAGTGTCAGGAAATTCTCAGCACAGTGCTGCCAGCTCAGAAGGTGCTTCCTGGAGGGCCACAGACGGGATGTGTGGGCTCCCCGAGCTCCCCCAAAGAGGCTTTCGAGGAAGGGATTCGAGCCAGGTTTCATGGCCAGGCGTTTCCTCCAGTGTTGAATCGGCATTTCCCACCTCGGGCTGAGTTCAGGCACCTTCTGCCCTCCAGCAGAGCCCAATTGGGCCTCAGAACCAAACAGAGGTGAAGACGATGAGGAGAAACTGGAATGGGCCTGAGAGGCAGTCCAGGGCTCGAGGACTGGCTTGGGTGCAGAAAACCCACCAAGTTCCATTCTGGAAGCACATGGTTCCCCAGCATCGAGGGGGATAGCCCAGGGTGGGTATGAATGAGAACTTCTGAGGCCCTGGTACCCCAGGGCCCAAGCAATACAGCATCCTCAGGCCTGGTTCTGTTCTGCTTGCAACATTGGCACAGAATCCCTAGAGGGCTTCCCGGGCACCCCCCAAAAATGTTTTCCAGTGTTCAATGGACTGAGTACAGGCTTTCTGTTCAAGGTGTCCAGGTAAGTGCAATCCCTAGCACAGTTTGGAACCCTGAGCATCACGATGTGCAACCCCCAAATCAAAGGAGAGTAAAAACAACATTCGGGGCCATCCCGTAAGGCACAAGCGAAGCATTAAATAACCATCCAAAGCACATAAAAAATACAAAAGGGGGTCTTAGAAAGTTCTGGCTAATGTCAACAGCAGGCCATGCACTGTCTGAGCCCCTTACCTGGCTCCAGCCTGAGGAAAAGCCTCTCCTAGGTCCTCAGGAAGTGTGGGCTGGGAGAAAGGGAGCTTTGCCCCCAGCTCATGCCACTCACCTCCTCACCATCCCTATAAAGCCCAGGCTTGTGGGGGTACCACCTACAACATGGCAGAGTGGTCCAATGGAGAATCCCATCAAGTGGGCCTGAGCTTTTGGGAAGGGCAGCCGGCCAGAGCCAAAGACAAGTCCTGGGCCCAGACTTCTGGGCCCTGATCTGCCCAGGCCAGATTCTTCTACTCCCTCACTTTCTGTTGTGGTGTAGAGGTGTGTCCAAGGCTTAGGGAGCCTCACATGAGTGTCTTTGAATTCCCAGGCCTCCTCCACAGCAATGAGCACATAGGCCAAGGAGCCTACAGCTGGGCAGAGCTGTTCTTGGCTTGCCTCTCAGTTGCCAAACCCAGTCAGAGCCTGTGGAATCCAAGTACATCTGACTGCTAGGGTCTGAAATCAAAGGACAAGACCACTTAACTGAAATAAAGTTTAATACTTTAATTTGTCTGCCAAAAAGAGCCCCACACTGGCCAGCCAGGGCCATTTCCTGAAGGAAATGAGCCCCGCCCCAAGGTCATGAGGAAGATTATATAGGGAAGGGATATAGGGAGGTTCCAGCTTTCTGATGATCTTTAAAATGATTGGCTATTGTCTAGGGGTACCTTCCTACTGCCCCCTTGTCCTTCCCTAATAGGCTACCTGGCATGGCCATGTATCTTGGGGTGTGGAATGGAATCATGTGTCATGGAAATAGGCTTGTGAAGACCTACACCACGTGGTTCTTACAAAATGGCGTCTCTCCCTGCACAAAATCCAAGTCCCAACACTGACCTCAAGGGAGAAAGCAGAGCAGGAGGGGCACGCCCATACCCCCTAGGGAAGGGACTGTAGGCACACAGGGCAGAACCAAGTTGTCGGTTGAAATGCCACTCCTGAGTTTATTGGTGAATGTTTCCTTGTAAGAATGTTTTTATTCTAGAGAGACACCAACTACGCTAGCTAACAGATCAAACTCATCTACTTCTCTTGAAACTCAACTGTCATTTCACTTTTGTTCTGGATTTGGAGCCATACTCGGCAGTGCTCAGGAGTTACTCCTGGCTCTGTGCTCAAGGAACACTTCTAGGGTGATCCTATGAGATGCCTGGGACCATATGAGGTACTGAGGATCCAACTCAGGATGGCCATATGCAAGGCAAGTGCCCTTTCGACTGCACTATTTCTCTGTACTATCTCTCTTAATTCAATTTTAATAATCACTTCTTAAAAATGAATTTTAAAAAAATTCTGGGCCATACCAAGCAGTACTCAGGGCTGTATTCCTGGCAGACTCAGAGGACCAAATGGGGTGCCAGGGATCAAATTTGGTCAGCAGCATGCAAAGCAAACATCATACCTACTGTGCTATCACACCCTAAACAACTCTCTAGACCTTACCCTAAGACTTGTGTGGAACTCTAAAGGAACTAGAATCAGGTAAATGACTTTGAAAAAGAGTAAAACTGGGGCCGGGCGGTGGCGCTAGAGGTAAGGTGCCTGCCTTGCCTGCGCTAGCCTTGGATGGACTGTGGTTTGATCCCCCGGTGTCCCATATGGTCCCCCAAGCCAGGAGCAACTTCTGAGCGCATAGCCAGGAGTAACCCCTGAGCATCACCGGGTGTGGCCCAAAAACCAAAAAAAAAAAAAAAAAAAAGAAAAGAAAAGAAAAGAAAAGAAAAGAAAAAGAGTAAAACTGAGGGAACCAAGAGCCCTAACTTTGAGACATACGATATAGCAAAAGTAATCAAGACTGTTAGACTGATAGAAACCACAAAGGCAATAATAGAACATAAAGAACCCAGACATGAATCCAAATAAATACACCAAACTTATTCTGACAAAGGTGACAAATCTTTCAACAAATAGTGGCCACTGAATGGAGAGGGGAAGTGAGGGGGAGGAGGAGGAGAGAAGAATAAAGGAAGAAAGGAAAAAAGAAGAGAAAGGAAAAAAGAAGAGAAAGGAAAAAAGAAGAGAAAGGAAGGAAGGAAGGAAGGAAGGAAGGAAGGAAGGAAGGAAGGAAGGAAGGAAGGAAGGAAGGAAGGAAGGAAGGAAGGAAGGAAGGAAGGAAGGAAGGAAGGAAGGAAGGAAGGAAGGAAGGAAGGAAGAAGGAGGGTTCACCTGGGTTCAATCCCCAGCATCCCTTATGATCCCCCAAGCCTGCCAGGAGTAATTTCTGAGTGCAGAGGCAGAAGTAACTTCTGATCACTGCTGAATGTGGCCTAAAAACAAACAAAAAAACGCAAACAAACAAAAATAAGACAAAGCTATTCTAAAGCTCCCCCCTTATGCAAATCTCAATTCTAAATGAACAGTAGATGCAAATATCACATTTAAAAGCTGGGAAGAAAACAGGGAAAGATCTCTGGCACCTAAAGTTATGACAAGTCTTAGGCATGGCACAAAAATAGAATCCACAAGAGAAAATAAAACCGAAATTAGACTTTATTAGTATCTAGACTTTTGTTGGGCAGAAAAAGAATTTCATTAAGAGAATAGAAAACAAGCATTATTGAGCAAATGGAAAAATAATCTGACATCCACATTGTTAAAAATTAATCCCAGACACAGTTCACAAACTTAATTCAGAATGGTTCAACACCCCCTTGGAACAAAGCAAAACTGGAAACTCAGAAACTCCTAGAAGATAACAGAAGAAAACCTCAATAACTTTGGGCCTAGCAATGCCTTCTTGTTTTGTTTTGGGGTCACACACACCCAGCAATGCTCAGGGGTTACTCTGGCTCTGCCCTCAATAATCACTCCTGACAGGCTTAGAGGACATCAAGGATTATACCCAAGTTAGCTGCATGCAAGACAAGTGTCCTATATTGCATTATGGCTCTGGCCTTCAAAGCCCAGTAGAGTCACCAGCAAACGCACAATCCCAAATGGCTTCATTCAATGCTCCTCCAAACAGAATCAGGAGCCAGAAGAGATATCAAGGCATATCAGATACTTTTTTGTGAAAAATTAAGGCCAAAAGTGCAGAATGAAGGCCTTCACCCATGGGCAAGAGCCAGTATCCAAGACCCACTGACCCTGTGCACGGACGAAAACACAGACTCTACAGGTCATGCATTGTCACCTCAAAATGTAAAAACATGACTAAATATCTGTTTAGTGAGTTCTGCACCAATCACATTTCAGAGCTTTCTAGATCTAGAAGAATGAAGAAGTTGCTCCATGTCCCAATCTAAAAGCCCAAGAGCATTCGCTTGCAGCAGTCATAAACCAGAATTCAACCCTTGTCCCTAGGAATGGGTACAAAAGCTGGGAGAGCTCAAAGTTTGGTTATACAGAATTGGGGACACCCGACCTTGAATGCAGTCTACTTCTACACAGGTAAGAGGCGATGCAGGGCCACCTGCAGGGGACCAGGTAAGTGAGTGGCTTCGACTACAAGGAACAGAGAGGAGGGAGGAGAGATGCACAAAAGGGCCATGAAAGGAGCTGGGCTGTTTTGAACCTCTGCAGTGCACACAGTGACCACCTTGAAGAGCACCCCCACACAGTTGCCAAACCTGGAGAAATGAGTCCCAGGCTGGAGCTTATAAGGGGTGCGGAACTACCTCCAGGCCTCACTATGGGGCATTATGTCATTGAAATGTGGCAAGGTCCACTGGGCCTCTGGGCCTTGACTTCTGAGTCTAGAGTGATGAGAAAAACACAAGTTTTCATTAAAGAAAATGAAAGAACTCATCACACAGGTGATTCCTGAAAGCGGGGTAGGCACATCGTGTCCCAAATGCAGGTGTTCTCCCGAGGACTAGCCCCAAAGCCCCTCACAAAGCAGAACAGAAGGGCCAGAGTCTTACATAATCAACAGCTTCAGGGGCAAGATGCTGCCTCCTCCAGCTCAGAGGAAGTGGAAGCTAAAATGAGGCAAGCTGCTCAGTGGTCAGAGACCTTGTTGAAACTCAATGGACCGGAACTGAGTGATTTGGAAGATGTCTCCGTGATAGGCGCAACCTCTGACAGAAATACCACATCTCATCAACTCGAAGACGTACAACTGCAAAAGCACCATTATTTTTTGTTCCCCTCTGAAAGGAAAATATGCTGCCAATTAAACCGTGACACAATGCTTTCTTATCGCTGCGAGTTTTTAATTTTACTTATTGAAAGAGCTCTTTGAGGCTTAATTAGACTGATTTTTTTTACCACCTATGACTATGGTACATACATAAAAATGAAAATACAGGGGAAATAAATTGGCTGTTCTTCCTCAAACTTCAATAGACTTGAGGCCGACTTCTTCTGAATCACATTTCAATTCCTAGTCATCAAAGTCTGCTTTATTTTTCCTCACTCTCTGACTCAGTGTCTCTGTCCACAGCACTCAGGATGGGAAAGAAACTCTTTTAAGGGATTTAGAAAGGAAAAGACGTGATAGTACATACACAGCAGAATACTATTTGACTCTAAGCACAAACTTGACCATGCCATTGGTCACTACATGACTAGAACTGGAGTTACATGCTGAGTTAAGTCAGCCAGAAGGTGACAGACAGACAGACAGACAGACAGACAGACAGACAGACACAGGGCCATTGCTTAGCTGCAGTGCATAAAGAAACATAGTGAGGGAAGAGTAAATGAACCCAGACAAGAAAACCAGAGAACTGCTTTCCAGACTCAAGCTCACCAAGGTCTGGGTAGCCGGAAGGAGCCCCAGAAATGCTGAAGCCCCTATCATGAGTGTATATCAATGTTTCCACAAATACTAAAAGTCATCCAAAGAAGCACAGTCACTCTTAGTGAGACTTCAGAATTAATGTACTGTATGTGTGCTCCGGTTTCCCCCTTCAGTGATGCTGGCACACCTGTGTGATATGCCCCTGTGCTCCCTGCCATCTCTATAAGTCTGACATTCATGGAGGCTGAAGAAGCCACATCTGGCAGCCCAGATTTGTCCCTTGGGCAATGCCTCCATGGCTGGTGCCGCTTCCCTATGCTCATGGCAAATGGACCCGGCCCTGTCTCCAAACTCGGATCATGCACACAGCTCAATGCCTGCAAGTGGGTTACTTCGAAATACAGAGGGGGCTAGAAATCTGTCATTGGTTTCAGAACCAAGTAGAAGTAGAAGGTTCATCCTACAAATAACAAGACACAGGAAGTGAGCCGGTGACCAGAATCCAGGTTGGCAACTTGAGAGGCCATGAGAAACTAGGGTGGAGGCTTCACAAGGGGCTCAGTGGGGCTGGAAGGTGGGAGACGATTTCAGAGAGAAGGTAGCTGATCCTTGAGAATGATTGGGAAGACTCAAAAAAGATTAACTGTAAGATCATAGATAGGTCCATTTGCTGGTCTGTCTGCAAGAGACATTAGATCACGTTGCAGAACAAGCACTCCCAAGTCTCAACCGGGGGAAGAGTAACTCTGTGTCCTCAAACAGCTGAGCTGAACTCTCCTTTTCACACCAAGATCTACAATGGGTCAATGGGCCACAACCTGGAAAGTCACCGCTGCCGAGGGCAAAAAGCAAAAGATACCATTGCATGCTTCGGAACTGGGTCTTCCAACGGTTTATCCTTCCGGGTCATGGATGTACCACTGTCCAGAGTGAGAATGAGCCACTTGGGGCTGCCTATCTCTCCACACAGCACTTCCACACAGGTGGAAGGTGGAAGAAGCAACTAGTTCTAATGCTGGACCAAGATTCAGGTCACACAATAGAGCAAACAACTCAACTGCAAGGGGCAAAAAAACTGGGATGGCCCAGAGCCAGGGAAGAGAGCAGGTGACCCTGCATGGGAACAGGGAGCATCCAGCCAAAGCCACCGTGTCATCCCAAAGACGACCCCCAAGCACCCCCAAACGCCCGGAGACAGAGCTGATGGGCTAAATGGATAAGGAGGTGGTTGAACCACACCTGGTTTCCGAAAATGCCTTTGTTGAGCAAACATTGCCATGCCAGAATATGGTTTTCAATCATTTAATTAATCTTCCAAAATGCTCAAAATCAGGTGTTAATCACAGTTTTAAAATAATACCATTAATGTGTCCTTAAATTTGGTGCGTGTCTGAGCATTAATCCTGCAATTAAGGAGGTTGAATAACTGAGACACATTCACACCTGGAGCGGGACTGTCGAAGCTAAGTGTTTCTGAGAGCAGAGCGGGGGGCCTCTCTGCAAAGGGGTTCGACAGGAGGCAGGTCAGAAAGTGGGGTACTGGGCGGTAAGCTTTTGAGTGAGTGCAGGCAGCCCATGTGGGATGAGGCAGGGCTCACAGAGCACAGTTGGGGGAGCACCTGCCCACCTCGCCATCTCCCTCTGCCCAACTCTGGTTTCTGAAAACCCCACTGGCCAGAAGATGGACCTCAGAAGGAGCAAGAAGGCAAAATGGATGAAGAGTGGGAGGGGAGCCATGAAATGAAACCCAAAAAGCTGAGCTCGAGACTAAGGTAAGTTCAAAGGTCCCTCCGCATGCCAAGATCTCGGCCCAGGGGCCAGCGAGATGGCGCTAGAGGCAAGGTGTCTGCCTTTGAAGCGCTAGCCAAGGAAAGACCACGGTTCAATCCCCCGGCGTCCCATATGGTCCCCCCAAGCCAGAGGCAATTTCTGAGCACTCAGCCAGGAGTAACCCCTGAGCATCAAACTGGTATGGCCCCAAAAACAAAAACAAAAACAAAACAAGATCTTGGCCCAACTTCAGCAGTGAGCAGAGGTCAAAGGTCACAAATGCCAGGAAACACCCTCATCCCCTAATAAATAAGGTGTGCAGCGGGAGTACAGGGAAGACTCCTCTGAAGACTGCAGATCAAGCACTCACAGTTGGACTAACCCCCCACAACACTACTGGCCTCAGCAAGACACCCAGGTCTACAAGACACACCATCTTCCAATGACAGGAGGTAATAAGCACTTGCTTTACCCCCAAAACACGTGATCCCTGATGGCTCCTTCCTCAGCGCTGAGCCTGTGCTCAGCAATGGTTTCTCTCACAGTACTGACCAGGTGATCAGCAATGACCCAGAAGCTTTGGCCACATACATCCTTTGACCATATGATCAACAGTGCCTCCTCGCACAAGTTCTGACTATTAGAATCTAAGATTTAGAATTAACTGTAACCTAAATGTTGATGTTAGAATAGGGTGTGCCTTTGCTTAGAGACAGCATTGCTTTGGCTTCTGTACTCTGCTTGCTTGAGGAAGTTAACTGCTGGAAACCTGACTTTGCTGTGAGCCAAAGTGCAGCCATGACAGGCTGCAGTCTTAAGGTCGAAAGACTAGGCCTAGAAGATCAGCCAGTTTCTGGAACCAGACCCTGAGGGTAAATGCCAGGAAATACATTCATATAAGGCCAAACAGCAGCTGACAGACAGCCAGGTGACAACCGCACCCTAGGTCTGGCCTAGGTACCCCTTTAAATGTGACATGTGAGCCATTCTCGAGGTCTTCATTTCTTAGGAGATGTGGGACCCCAGCATGCTGGAATAAACTCCCTTACATTTACATTATTGCTTGTCCTTGGTGGTGTTTTGGGTGGCAGATCCTGAGCTCCAGATTCTGACACTGACCATGTGGTCACTGTGGCTCCTCCCTCTAACTCTGACTACCAGGCACTGAGGTTTTTCCCACAGGCTCTGACCACGTGGTCACCGATGACTCCTCCTCCATAGAAGTCCCTCGCCTACATGAAAGGAATCTGTGAGGGTTTTGTCCATATTCTGGCTGTGGGAAATACAAGGAAGGTGGTGGTCCGAGGGCAGACAGGGGCCAGCTCTGCCTCATCGATTCCCCAAGTCTATACCTGCCCATCAACAATCCATCACAAGCTGTCCCAGAACAGCATAATCACAGGGATATGGTCGATGGCAATGGGGAAAGGTTGTGTCCACCAGCTGCAGGAACTTTGGGGGCCTCCTTGAAGCAGGACCTTGCCCACCAGGGTGTCCCTGGCCTGCCCATCACCAACACAGGCTCAGGTCCAGCAGGGGGGATGCCCAAGCTAAAAGGATAAACTTGTAGGTCAACCACAGAAATGGCACACAGAGGTTGAAAAGTCAGTCTGAAAAGAAACAAAAATCTCAGCTGAAAGAGAAAAATGTAGAGCAGCAAACAAAGATAGCATTGCTCCAAGACAGGTGAATTCCCACAAAGCTCAGAAAAACAGGATGTCCTTTGAACTGTTAAGAGGAGACTGGGGCCAGAGCAGTGGGACAGTGGCAGGGCTTTTGCCTTGCATGCGGCTTACCTAGGATGGACACCAGTTCGATCCCCCTGGAGTCCCATATGATTCCCAAGACAGGAGCGATTTCTGAGCTCATAGCCAGGAGTAACCCCTGAGGGTCACTGGGTTTGGCCCAAACCCCCTGCCCCCCCCCAAAAAAAGAGAGGAGACTCTAAGAGAATGGAATGGAAATGGGCCCAGGACCAGTGCTGTAGCTGGGAGCAGGGGTCAGGGGACCTGAAAAGCAACTGTGGGGAGAATATGCCCCTGCAGCACCTCTGCTAACATCTCTACTTGTGTTCCTGGCCCTAGGAGAGGCAGATCCCTCAAGTGTGGCCAGTGCAGTTTGTCGGACCTAGAGAATTCAGCCTCCACCCTACAGCCCTTCAGTCCCCTCCAAAAGGCAGAGCCTGAAAAGCTAGCTGGGTCTCATACCACCTAGGGAATGGAGATTGGGGGCTCTAATGAGCCCTGCGGAAGGGGAAGGGGAGGTCAGGTGACTTGGCTTCAGGCTCTCCTTGGGTCCTTCCTCTCTCTTGAGGTCCACAGGCTGTGTACCTGCCACCCAGTCTTTCCCAGTGGTCTTTCTTCCATGGGGCGCGGGCTCTGAAAGGAACCCTTGAAAGCCAGCGCCTGATGCTTTTCTTGCACTGACCTTGCTACAAGCTTCTTCTACCCCAGCCCCATGTTAAGCCCAAAGCTAGGGCTTAGCCATGTGGGGACCACAGAGAGGACATTTGCCTGACATGGGGTGGGAAAGGAACTGAGGTGTGGTGGGTTGATAGCTTCCCTCCCCACAAGAAAAGCAAACAATGTGCTGGGTACCCCCTTGGCTGCCAGCAAGAGACTACATAGACACTGGTTCTCTGGGATGTAGTGAGGTCCTGAGAAGCCTGGACAGAAGGGTCTCTACCACCTTGCAGTGACAACGGCATCAAACCCAGACCCCAGGGTCTAACTCAGTCCTTGGGCTCCAACAACTACACGACCGACCAGCAAGCATATCCCTGGGATGGGGCCAAGTTCTGCTGTCCCCTTTGAGAGAAGGGAGCCCAGAAACTGGCCTCTGGTTCACTCAACTCCTGACATGGCCCCTCCACTCTGTGGGCCTCAGTTTCCCTTTTTGTTCAGAGAAGGAGCAAGAACCGCTGATGAAATCGCTTCCTGCGTGGGATCCTACCCGGAGAGACCTGGTGGGAGGAAAATCACAAACGAGCTACTAAGTGCTACGTACCTTGCTGCTGCCCGCCAGGGAAGCTTCCTGGGGCTCACTCTGCACCCCAATTCAGTACAGGCTGCGTCTACAATTGTTGCCCCCCCCCACAGAGACTAATCATGGACAGGGGTAGGGAATATTTAGGCTAATCTTCCCCCCTACCTTCCTGTTTGAGGTTTTGTTGTTGGGTTTTTTGTTTTGTTTTGTTTTGTTTTTTCTGATAGAGTCTTGCCTTGCCCGACATGGGTTTTCAATCCTGTTGTCAAGGCAACTCAGGGTTTCTCTCCAAGCACACTAATGTCTCTGTGGGGGTATCCATAGCAACAAGAGTACCTGTGATCTCCTCCACAGTGGGCTCCCAACGCCCCCTAACCTGCAGAGAGGGGTGCTGTTTAAGCACCTTGAGCTTGCTGGCTGCCGGAGGGCCCCTATAACAGCTAGCCCCTGCCATGTAACAAGCAGCCCCAGTTCAGTTACACTGGCTACTCGGAAGGTTAGCAGGGCCCATGCTCAGAGCTCTGCAGCCTTGGCAAATAGGAGCCTAGCTCAGCTTATCCCCTAACCACTCAGAGGTGGAGGCCTCTGAGAGAGTCCCTGGTGGCCAGGACTGAACACTCTGTAGACTTGGCCAACATCTGCCCCCAACCCTAACCCTCCCAGCACAGGGGTCTGAAGGAGAGGGGGATGGACAGTGCTGAGCCTTCACCATCTGTTTGGCAAACCACGGGCCCAGGCAAAAACCAGCAGTGAAGAAATATGCTGCCTACTTGGGGGGGGGGGGGGGGCAGGGAGGGCATTGAGAGCCCCCACAGAGGGTATGGGTGCATGGAAGTGCTTGGCCATTTCTGCACCCCTGAGACATGTACTCTCCTCTGGCCTCGCAAAGATTCAGTACCACCACACAGGAACCAAGTTTCTATAGTCCAGACAAGAGTGGCTCTCCGTTTCTTCTCCTAAGTTCCTCAGAACTTACTCTGACCATGCAGTCGCTGCACAGTTCAAACACCAGGGGTGCTGAGGTAACGGAGGGTTCCCTGCAGAAAAGCGATGCATTGCCCCCAAAGAAGATAGCAGAGCAGGTGGGCAGTGTCAGCTCTCTCTCTCTCTCTCTCTCAAGAGTGGGGTATAGGGATGTCAGGAGGATCAGAATTACCAGAGCCTGTTAGGTTCCACCTTATGTTACCTAAAACAAAGATCATCCCTGGTTCCTTTCTGTTTGTTTACAACTTAGATTTACCCCAAAATAGACATTGTCTTCCTTGTAAACCTTGGTGGACTGGCTCAGGAGAGCCTGAGCTATCTGTCCTTCCACTGTCCTTGCTGCCCCACCCAGGGGTGGTCTCTGGACTCAATAAAAATGGCAGTTCTGGCAGGCAGTAGGCTCTCCATACTAGGTAGAAGACTGCCAGACTACATGAGTTTCACCCTCAGCCTGGTTTGGATTATTTCATGAGCGATCCTGATTCAGGCTTGTTCACCTGAGGTTGGAGATACGGCATATAGGGTGATTTTACAGGAGTGGGGTCCAGGGGTTTCAGGTGACACCTTATGAAACTACCAGAACTTGCAGAGCCAAAGCATCTCAGATCTTGGAGGCCCGAGGCCAGTGCTACAAATGAGAGTGTGGGGTCTCAGGTACTGCTCTTTTCTGAAGCTGGTGATGGAAGTTATGTTCCAGAACACTCTAGAAGGGAGGTTCCTTATTTTGCTAAGGATGTGAATTCAAGTGTAGTTCAATATTAACTTCAGCATAAAACTACAGTTTTTTGTAGACCAGATAAAATTCTTTGTAGAGAAAATACTTTTTTAAAAAAATAATTTCAGGTTGTAGCTTTGTGAGGAGCTACATAAACCATATAACTATTTAAAAGTTTCTGATGTTAAATGTTTCTAAGTATTTAATGGTTTCCTTAATTTCTTGACTTGTGTATGGTAGGACCAAAAAAGTGTAGGAACTAGTATGATAGGACATTCTGGGTTTTTTTTTTTTAGAACATTGCATTTTGCTTTAAAAGAATTGTAGGTGCTGGAGAGATAGCACAGTGGTAGGGCATTTGCCTTGCATACGGCCCACCCAGGACGAAGTTGGTTTGATTCCCAGCATCCCATATGGTCCCCTGAGCTTTCCATGAGTGATTTCTGAGCACAGAGCTAGGAGTAACCCTTGATCATTGCTGGGTGTGGCCCAAAAAACTAATCAATTAATAAAATAAATAAACTGTTTTAAAAATTGTAATAAATTGTGTATATTAAAAAATGATAAAAGGGAGGTTCCTTCTCCATGAGTGTATGAGTCTCCCAGTGGCACTTGGACCCCAGATTAAAGAAAGGGGCAACCTGCTTCTCACCAGCAACACACCTGTGAGGGGAGGGGCCTGCCCTGAGCCCCTTTCCCTGTGTCTGCGCTCTGTCCCCCACTCCCCCAATTTGCTTTACACAAGCAAAAACATCATAGAAAACTGCCTAGTAAGGAACCCTGTGCCCTCCTCTGTGCCTTATTAGAACCCCCAGGTTCATCCCCTTTAAATTCTTCCCCCCACACACTCCCATCCTGGAAGTGTCAGGAGCAACACAAAGTTAGAAAACAAGGTTTTTATTTTTACTTATTTTAAGTATTTACTTTTACTGATTTGGGGGGCCACACCCAGTGGCTCTCAGGAGTTACTCCTCACTCTGTGCTCAGAAATCACTCCTGGCAGGCTCAGGGGATCATATGGGATTATGGGAATTGAACCTGGGTCTGCCCTGGTTTGGCAGCATGCAAGGCAAACACCCTACCACTGTGCTATTGCTCTGGCACCAAAACCAAGGTTTTGAAAAGGCTGTAAACAGGACCAGAGTGGTAGCACTGCGGCAAGGCATTTGCCTTGCATGCAGCTGACCTAGGACAGATGGGGGTTCGATCTTCAGCATCCCATAAGGTCCCTGAGCCAGGAGTGATTTCTGAGTGCATAGCCAGGAGTAACCCCTGAGCACCACCAGATGTGGCCCCAAAATACAAATAAACAAACAAAAAGACTGTAAGCAGAAGTCCAAGCCCATGCATGAATGCATGAGTGGGGGGCGGGTAATGGGTATGTTGTGCAGGGCCCAGGTTGGGGGACAGAAGGCAGAGCCGATGGATTGGACTCCAGAGATTCCCCCCACCAATTGTTGATCAAAGAGCTTGCAAAAGGCCCCAGGCCTGGGAGACTGAGGATGGATGGCCTCACCCAAGTAGGGCAAACAGCGTCTGAAGCTCCTTGCCTCAAATAACCCTGCTGGCCTACGATCCTCGTGCAGACACTAGAAGAGGCTCCAACTTGATGGAGCCCGGTCCAGGACAGAGGCTGGGGGTTGCGTGCCCCATGAGGGACAGTGCTGTTGTGCTGTGGCCCTTGCTGACCCCCAAGTGCAAAGATGGGGTCCATTTCCCTAACGTGACACTGAGACACAGGCCGGGAAAACAACAAACAGTGGCAACCTCAGAGGTCAGAAAGGAGCACAGTGGGAACTGGAGCTATATTAGTACAGCAGGGGCTGGAAGAAAGCACTTGCCAACCCGGGTTCGATCCCCGGCATCCCATCCCCCAAGCCTGCCAGGAGTGATTCCTGAGTGCAGAACCCAGAGTGAGCCCTGAGCACGGCCGCTGCCAGGTGTGTCCCAAACATAAATAAATAATAAGAAAGTCGCACGATAGAATTAAGACTGAGTCTGGAGTGTGTGTATGAGTGAGCTAGTCTGACACTGTGTGAGAAATTGGAAGTGTGTGCAAGAAAGTGTGAACATGCATGTGAGTATATGTGTGTGAGAAAGCATAAGTATGTGTATGTGAGAGAGAGAGACAAAGAGAGAGAGAGAGAGAGAGAGAGAGAGAGAGAGAGAGAGAGAGAGAGAGAGAGAGAGAGAGAGTAGGAGAGATTATCTGGACCTTCCTGGATTCTCCCTATGGAACTTTCCAGACGTTTCTTTTATCAGAAGAGCATTTGGGTGAAGGCATGTGGGGAACAAGGGCTGGGATAAGGAGGAACAGTGGGGAGGGGGGCATGGAGCATGTCTAGGCACCCTTCGTGCTTGTTTGACTCTGTTCTCAGGCCTGACTCGGGCTCCAAATGCCACCGTCCCTGGCGACGTGACCAGGCTCATGCAGGCCCTCCCTCCCAAGCACGGGTGGAGCCCCTCGGCGACAGACACAGGGTCCCCATCCCAGCCAGCGGGTCACACGGGTTCCGTCCGGCGCAGGCTCAGGAAGCCCCTTGGTGGTGCACATTGCAGGCCCATATCCTCCGAGATGATTAAGGAAGAAAAACAATGTCTGTGGAAATGCTCGTTAGGCAGAGACAAGGCTGGGAGCTTGACCATCAGCTACCTCATCAGCAGGCGGAGGGGGTCTTTCCTGGGGCAGAGACTGGGAGGCCAGGGAAGGGGGAAGGCCGGCAGTTCTCTGCACTTTCCAAGCCTTTCCCAGTGGGCTGGGTGGGGGGCAGAAGTTTGAGAACTGAAGAGTGTGGAAGAATGCGTCCCAGAAGCAATGCCATAGCACAGTGGGGAGGGCTGTTGCCTTGCACATGGCCAACCTGGGTTTTATCCCCAGCACCTCATATGGTCCCCCAGCCAGGAGTAATCCATGAGCTCAGAGCCAGAGAAACTTCTAGGTGTGACCCCTAAACAAAAAACAAAAAAACAAACAAAAGAGCAACGTGACCTCAGCTTCATGGCACCCCAGTTGAAACAGTCCCTGCTTCAGCTATTGGCCTGACTGCTGAGACCAGCCAGGTGAGGAGTCGCCTGCCTCCCACCTGGGCATCCACACCAGTCTCCTGGGAACCCGAAGATGCTACTTTTACATGCCCACCCTCTTGGCTTGAGCTTTAAGCAGGGCTGAGTTAAAATCCAAGATGTCACCCCACCCCCAGAGAGCTGTCAACACAGAGAACCTTCTGGAAGATGCCACAGCCCACTTGCACATCTCCTTCACACCGTAAATGAATTTGAAAGCTAGAAGGTGCATTATCTCCCTCTCTGAACAACAAAGAACTTGGGATTCTATCTGTTGTCAAGGCAACCCCATACTCTTCTCCCTGACTTCGGCTGAGTTCCCTGTTTCCATGGTTACCACAAAGTCCCAGGTCTTCTGGGTAACAAAAACTGACCCATCCAAACTTTCAGGCACTCGGACTTCGTAGAAGCGCCCTGCTCCCACAGTCCATAGACAGTTTGGGCTCCCTCGGTGCTCCAAGAGGGGACTCCTTCAGGGACTTCCAGAACCAGAGGAAGAGGCAGCCCAAGTGCACCCCTAAACCAGATCTGGAGCTTGCCCCCCACTTTAGGGCCAGCCCCCTACCAAGGGCATTGTGGGGTGACTTGCAAAACCCAAGCGATGCACCAGGACTGGCCTATAGCACCGGAGCAGAAGAACAGGGCCTGGGGTACACTGAGGCTGCAGAGAGAAATGGCCAATGCACCCCAGAGGGAATTCACCCCAGGTTTGGCCATGTACTTGCATTTGCAGGCTTCAGGGAAGGAAAGTTTTCTCCGAATCTTCAAGCTGACCCACTGCTGACCTCCTAGCCCCAAGGGCCAGCCAGGCTGGCTGAGGCTGATTGAATAATCAATCTTCCCCTCAGGTATTTCTGTGACCCATCGACCCTTCCCGGAGCTTCATTACTGCCAGAACATTCCAGCGTCTCCAGGGGTCTTCTGGAGAGAAAAGCAAAGCCTGCTAACTAGTGTGTGTGTTGGTGTGTGTGTGTGTGTGTGTGTGTGTGTGTGTGTGTGTGTGTGTGTGTGTGTGTGTGCATGCACGGACCAGTGTACTAACACATATGGGGGGGGAGGATTGGACAGCACAGGGAGTGTGTAAGGGGGAGACAGCTGGGGACATAGAAACACCTTAAATTTGGAGATGGAGTACCCTCTGTTTCTTCTCAACCCCATCACCTCCTAAACCACACCTCACTGCTGCTGCAGAGTTGCTGAGACTGGAAGACTTGGGTGACATAGGCAAAGAGCCACCAATGAGTAGGCCAGCTGGCTGGGTTGGCCAGAACCAAGGCCCTTGGACAAGGGCCCCAGTGTGGCAGGATCCCCCAGCTAAACTGAACGGAGGGCATGGCCCTTCTCCCAGCCCCTGCCCTGTGTCCCCTGCTGCCCCCTTGCAGTTGGCTCCCCCTTCTGCTTCTCTCCTCTAAAGTCACAGGACTCCCTAACTAAACTCTGCCCACCCAGACTGACAAAGCGTTACCACTGGGCCATTTGCTTACTCAAGACTGAAAGTCCTGGCCCAGAGAGATATGTGGCCATCCCCGGTTCAAACCCAAGCATCCCATATGGTCCCCTTGAGAGCCATATCACCAGGAGTAATTTCTGAGTGCAGAGCCAAGAGTAAGTCCTAGGCACTACTGGGTGTGGCCCCCAAACCAAAATAATCTTAAAAATGTAAGTAAAGACTGAAGGTTCCCTTATCTTGCTGAGAGCCCAACATTTAGCTCTGGTTCTTAAATACAAGGAACAAAGTTAGACCAAATTTCAGCATGTCACAAAGGAAGTGGTTCTGTCCACACACCTGGTGGGTGCATTGCTGACTGAGCCTGGTTAGCAGCGCAGCCAGCCTGGTCCATCCCATGGAGCCAGCCTGGAACCTCCAAGCTTTCAGAGCTGAAAATTCTGGGCTCTGTCCTTTCCTCCATGGCAGCACATTCTCAGAATGTGTCCAGCACCCCAGCACCCCGTCCTCTCTAGTGCACACACTCATCTTTAGAGTCACCTTCGTCAGCTATGGGCCACTGGCTTTCCCGGGTCTTCTCTTTATCCCTATTTTCCACAAAATGTTGGTGCTATCTACATGGACAATGTGTGTCCTGGACACCATCTACTAGCAACAGTGTTCTGGGCTGCTGCCTTTCCAGTGTCACAATGAGTAGACCCTTCAAGACGTTTTTCTCCCTTCCAGTCCTTTTTGCTGCCTTCATGTCCTTGCCTCTGGCCAATGGTCAGCCCTAAGTGCTTCGTTCTTTTTTCTTATGAGATTCTACTGGTCTTTGATGCTTTCTCACTTTCTGGAAGAATAGCGTTTTTTCATGTTCACCCCAACAGCCCTAGGACACCCATTTCTCCAGACCCACTCATTCCCTTATGATCACC
The DNA here is from genome assembly GCF_024139225.1 of Suncus etruscus. Classification (NCBI taxonomy): domain Eukaryota; kingdom Metazoa; phylum Chordata; class Mammalia; order Eulipotyphla; family Soricidae; genus Suncus; species Suncus etruscus. The sequence continues at coordinate 6,831,834 of NC_064854.1, forward strand.
ATCTTGGACTACAAGCTCAATGTCCTCTTCAACTCAGTCATAAACTTCCAGGGCTTTTCAGAGGACAGAAATAAAAAAAATATTTGAACCTGAGTTCTGACTTTTCTGGTTCTGATGTGACTTTTACAGCATTTTTACTGCTTTGGGTTGATCTTTTCACATTGTATTGGAATGTTCTTTTCTGAAGGATATTAACATAATTATCCTTTGTTTTAGCTCCTTTTATCCATCTAATAATTCTAAAATAGCAAGATAAATATTATTACCAAAATAAAATATCTTTGAATACAAACGAAGACTTACTTTTATAGTGAGGCTCTCTTCCAGGAGAAACAGTGAGTGAAATATTGTATGTTAAAATCAGAACACTGTTAGACCCTGGAATCTGAGTGTAGTGTTTGAATCTATGAGCGGTCTATATAGTTGGTGTGGCATGTACTTTGGATGTGAATGTGTGATGTGATGTGTGTGGTCTGGATGTAGTGATGTTGCACCTGTCTCTGTGTGCTGAGTTTGTGGTATGTATATATGTACTGTATGTATGGCTGTGTGTGGCATGATGGTGTGTGTAATGTGTAAATGATATATGGTATATGTGGAATGTATGACATGAGTGCCATGTTTTTCTATGTGGGATGTATCTCTATGTGTGAGGTAGCTCTGTGTGGAAGTGTATAGCATGTGTGTGCTAGGTATGTGTCACACGTGTTACAGGCATGGCATATTGTGCTCTGTGTGTCATGTGACATATCTGTGTCTATCTCTAAGCAGCTGTGAGTGCCAGATGTATAATTGAACATCAATTTGCTATCTATTTCAATCCCTTATCTCTACTAATTTTAAACTTTAGGATTGAGACTTTTTTGTTTATATTTTTAGGGCCACACCCAGAAGCACTCAGGGATTACTCCTGGCTCTCTGCACTTACACTTGGCAGGCTATGGAAACTATATGGGATACTGGGGATCGAACCCAACTAGGCTGTGTGCAAGCCAAATGCTCCCTTTTGTACTATCACTCTGCCCCCCAAAACTCTTTGGGTTTTTATTTTTGGCTGTGAACCAAGTACAGAAGCTCCTAACTCGATTCTGTGATGGGACACACTTTCTGTTGGTATCTGTGACCCTTGGGATCTCCCTATCCCATAAGCATTTTCGGATCTATCTCTTTGGACCTCATCAAAACTCTACAAAATGCTTACTGCTCCCCCTTTTCCACACAGGAAGTGGAGTGATGCCCCACTGCTTCTCGAGGCTGAGGTGAGCAGTGGGCAGCTCTCTCAGCCACTCTCTGTGACCCAAGCACTGCCTTCGTTCTAGTAAACAGTCTCTTAAATTCTCTTGTGGGAAAAGATGCTTTTTTTTAAAAAATTAGTCCATGGTGATAGTGGAAAAGGGGTGCAGGACATGTTTTTTACAGCACGGATCAGCCAGGAGGTCCGCTAATACCTATTTGGCCTCAGAAGGCTCAGACTCAGGGGGTCCGCTAATACCTATTTGGCCTCAGAAGGCTCAGACTCAGGGTCCCGTGTGCAGGGTGGAATCTGAGGGCCTGAGCTTAGATGTAGACCCCTACTGGGCTTCATAGGGACCTGTACATCCAGAACCCATCACCCCAGGCCCAGACGATGCAGCTGAACCCAAAGAGCTCATGATCTGGATGCGGGCATCGGACCAACCGCAGGAGCTTGGCACTCACTTTCCCTAACTTGTAAACATCCCGTTTCAAAACTCGAGGCCCCAGATGGAGTGGAAGGTCCTTCCAAGCAGGCCAACAGGCCCTCCTGTGGCGCAAGGCTCCCCAACCCGATCCCCGCCCCAGCATTAACGAGACTCAAACAACAACTTCGCACTAAATGTCCCCAAGAGGCTCCACGTCTCGGGCCCTCAGTTTGGAAATAGAAATACCATGGAGACTTTCTTGAGCTCAGCAGGGATGCAGCTAAATAAAGATTGACTTTGAGGACCACCTTGAGGACCACATCCAAGCCTGACTACCCTTCTTTGGTGGAGCCGAGCAAGCCAATGTCCTGAGCTGTCCAGGGCAGCCACGAACTTCAGAGCCGTGACTCCCTCCACACCGGCCTCCACAGAAGTGTCGGTACAGAGAGGCATGACTTTCCAAGAAAAAAAGAGGCCACCGCCAAGGATGGAGAGAGCCGACAGGCCTTCCCTCAGCTGACCTTCCGTGGCTGGCACCCAGGGGCCTGAAGCAGGGCACGCTGGCCCGGACCGAGGGCATCTGTGGTCACGGGTGCTCATGATGCCACAGGGCCTCGAGGGCCTTGCAACTTTGGAACTTCCCGAATCAACAGGCCAGCTAAGGAAACTGGGCAGAGTAAGCAGAGCCTGGCCAAGCACATGCAGCACATTCCAACGGGAAGGGCTGGCCTGGCAGGCTAGATTGGGCCAGTGGCTGCTGGGCCAAAGGACATGGATTTGCCCCCCGCCAAAATACACACACACACACATATGATATGCACACACACACACACACACACACACACACTATGCCCTGACCCAGCAAAGGAGTGTCGCCCCTGGAAATGATCTTTCAGCTGCACCTGGTCACCTGACCTGCACCTGCTGGTTCCACATGTCTCCAAGAAGGATGCAGCCTCAAGCATATTGTGGGGGTCCAGCGCACACCTGGCTCAAGGTTCAAGCCCACCTGGGGTCCAGGGAACCTGTCCACCTGATCTTGGGTCCATGGAATCCCTAGCCTTCCCCAAAGCACTATTAGCACAGACATGATCAGGATGGGCTACTCGGGGGAAGCCCACTGGAAGAACACAGGCCCCCAATCCAAAGCATTCTGGGCTCTCACAAAGAAATGCTGAGACTCAGGCCAGAGTCTTTCATGGGCTGCCTGCTGAGAGACAGACCGGGGATGGGCTCAGGCCACAGACATCCATGATCTTCCCACCAGCCAGCACTATTGACCCCATAAAGCAGTGTGGGCATATCCCGTCCCCACATACGGCTGCCATTTTACCCCCAAAAGCAAAAGCCAGTGAGGAGGGGCAATACAATACCCACATTCTTGGTTCCTGAGCCCAAAAAGGGCCTCACCCAGGGGCAGAGTCAGACCCCCAGCAATGCTGAGCCCACCCCTCGGGCAGGGGTTTGGGAGAAAAGCCAAAGCTGACCAGTTCCTGCTGCCCCTCCAGGGGGCAAAAAAGAAACCCTGGGGAAAGGATGGCTGATTGGGTAGCAGTTTGCTCCCGGTCAACTGTGACCCCTGTACTAGGTCACTCAGTCCTTCCCTGAACCTTGGGGTGAGCCCTTGTTCGCACACAGGGTCAGTGCAGGTGGGAAGAGTTCATAGAAGGCCGAGGTGATCTCAGGGGGAGAGAATGAGAGGAAGGAGGGGGACAGCAAGACCCAGTGCCAGCCAGGTGCTGGCTACCACACTCAGTCCTCACCAGCACAACAGTGACAGTAGCCAGCAGACCCCGTTGGTGGGTTATATTAGCAACAACCCCCTCCTAAGCTGTATAAGCCTCTAGCTGGGGCCACTTTATTCCCGCCCCTCAGGTCCCAATGTCCTCCTCACTCCTGCCTCTGAGACTCCTAAATTCCTCAGGTCCCACAAGACCCATTGGCCCGTCCTCCCAGGAAGGCCTCCAGGAAATTTCCTTGTAAACAAACATGCCTGGCACCCCTGAATGTCCTTTGTCCTCTTTTCCACCAGCCGTGAGCTGAACCATCTTGCACCACTCTGGGAGGGAAAGGTCGTGAGACAAGGCTCACCTCAGACCTGGTGGCCCCGAGTGGTCTAATGGCCATCCTGGAGATGCTCCCTGCAGGGGCTGGTCCATCCCAGCCAGTGACTTAGCACTTGGGCCTGGGACACAGAGCGAGGATGAGGGGAAGATTATGTGTAAAGCAACCTGGTTCTGAGAGCTTTGTGGGCCTGGGAAGAGACAGCTGGCCACTACTCCTGCCCTCCCAGATAACTCAATGAACCCCAGTTTTGGACGGTCTTTCTGGAGCTTCTAACCTTATGCTATCACCCAGTGAGGTCCAGCATGGCCCCTTCTACACCTCTGGAGTCTCCCTGCTGCAAATGTCCATGACAAAAGAGGCTCAAACATAGGACTAGTGCCTACAACTTTACTCCAGTGGAAATGCATAGCCAGGGAAAGGCGCTGAGTGCCACCCCACCCCACTTCCTTCTGCAGCCCCCAGACCTACTATGTATGGCCCCAGAGGTCTGCACAGCCGACTAGAGGAGCCAGAACTCAGCATGGACTACCCTCAGCAGAGGCCCTATGGTTTAACAACCACAGAGACACCACTCAGTGGCAGGGAAGATGCCCAGGTTCAGGCACTGGGGGGCTTTTCCCCCACCACACTCACACTCAAGGATGCCCCTCCTACCTCCTGGTGGCCTCAGCCTTCCAGTCTCTTTCTTGGTCACCTGGCCTCCTCATCACCCTGAGGATCCCAGGCCCCTTCCTGGCTCTCAGGAGAGCAGCTGTCACGTTTTAACCCCTGCCCTCAAGTCCAGAGCCATCTCAGAACCTTGAATAAGAGCAGTTGTGAGAGGCCAGCGAGGAAGAACAGTGGTAGGGCTTTTTCCTTGCAAGCAGCCAATCCAGGATGGATGGTGGTTCAAATCCCAGCATCCCATATGGTCCCCCATACCTGCCAGGAGCGATTTCTGAGTGTAGAGCCAGGAGTAAACCTGAAAGCCACCAGATGTGACCCCAAAACAAAACAAAAAAAAAAAGAGAGCAATTGTGATCTATCCATGCTGGGATGGGCCCCCAGAGTACCCTGAGAAATGGAGGGGAATTAGTCATGGGACTTATTCTGAGATGCAATTTGATCACTTTTCTAGAATCAGATTTGTGTACAGTCTGGGCAGAGAGAGATAACCAATGACTAGCAATGCCAGTCAGGTAGAGAGCGTATGTATGCAACCAACCTGCACCACATGCAGAGCCCTGAGCACCACCCAGAGTGATGCCTGGGCACAGAGGCAAGATTGATCCCTGTGCACGACCAGGTGTGGCCCCAGACCCAAAGCAAACAAAAAACAACCTCAATTGAATAGATCTCATGCAGGAAATGTGTACGGTCCCCCCTTGCCCCGTCCCCCTGGGGGGACCCGATGCGTGCGTGCGCGTCTGTGCGGCTGCATCTATAGAGGCCATACGTGTGTTTTCATAGCCGTGGACTGTTTATGGAACATTCCCAAGTACGTGACCTCATTAATCTAACTCAGAAACTCCAAGACTTGACTCCATACGTGCCCATATGCTTCCTTCAAAGTCTCCAGTTGACTTGTGATTAAAAGCGGAGATACCACCATCCCATAAGACTGAGAGGAGAAGTGGCAATGAATTGGGGGCAGGGGGGGCAGGCCCCCGGGCTCTGAGAGGTCATGGGCTGGACTGTGGAAAACTTAGCAGGGAAACGCACCAACTTACTCAAAGCTTCCTGGAAACTAAGGCAACAAGAAGCACAATGCTAATTGTGACCGGGCTCTTATTGTCTGAAGAAGAAGAAGAAAAAAAAAAGATAGGCAAGTGGGCCAAGAACAGCAAAACGTTTTCCAAAGCCTCTGTTTAAAGAGCCTTTGACTCTGAGGGCCCCGGTGAGGGCCCAGAGCTCCTCAGGAAGCGCCTCAGAAGAGAGGCCTTGCTTCTCCCCAGAGACAGAGCAAATGCTCTCAGCTGTGAAGTCCCTGAATGCTGTGGCATTCTCCTGCAACCACCTTTCCTGATGTGAGGGAGGCCTGTCCCTTGGGGCTGTCACTCAGAGTTTGCCACTCAGACGAGGCCAGACACAGGTCCCACATGGAGGCGCATCTAATGGGGCCCCAGTGGGAGATGGGGTCCTTTACTCCTTGATGAAGTTACCAGCTGCCACCTCACTGTCCTTCGCTGAGGGAAATGATGTCGAGTTTCCAACTCGTGCTTTGCCAACTACGAACCCCCCCTCCCAAAACATCGTGGATGTTCTATTGTCAGGGTTATTTCCTAAAGGGGGGGTCGTGGGGACCAGTCTATACTCCTAAATCAGGTATCGACATTGTTTGTGTCAGACACATCTGATGGGATGGAAAAACCCACTTCCTCAAGCCTACTCTTGGCCTTGTTCCCCACTGAGGGGAGAGCTTGGTTGCTGGGGCTTTGCCTACCCCCCACTTCCAGCCCCTCCCGGGCTGATAGATGGGTGACCAGGCTATGGTTTAGTCCTCATCCCAGGGCACCTTGGCCCCATCCCTACTCCCAGAGGTCCCCCCCCCTTTTTTTCTTGCCACTGGAGTACGGGGCTTTCTTCCCAACTTGCAGAGTATAGCCAAGCTGTGGAGAGGCCACAAAGTGTCTCATCTCAGTAGAACTGTCAGATGTCAGAGCCTCAAGGGCAGAGGTAGAGATACGGTTCCTGTACCCAATCCTGGAAAATCCACCATGGCAAGCCCCTATCACTCCTAGCAGCTCCTGAAGCTATGGAGGGGAAAATGCTTCCAATGAGGGAGGCATTTCAGCCATAGAAATTCTGGAGTTTTGGGGGTCAGAGCAATGGCACGGCGGTGGGAAGTTTGTCTTATACGTGAGCAACCCCAGACAGACTCTGATTCTATTCCCAGCAACCCATTTGGTTCCCCCAGCCTGCCAGGAGTGATTTCTGAGCACAGAGCCAAGAGTGACCCCTAAGTGCTGCTGGATATGACCCCAAAACAAAACAAAACAAAAAGAAATTCTGGAGTTTCTGTCTTTATAAAGTTGGTCTGGATTTGGGGTCACCCTCCAACCTGATATTAATTGGTTATCAATGGAGGATCCATTTGTAAATACAGTCACAATCATGGGTCTTGGCAGGGTCAGGAAGAGCTCCATAGCTTTGGGGGATGCCCAGCAAAGTGTAGGCCTGGGGTAGCCTCCATCCACCAGGAGACATGCACGGGGGGGGGGGAACCCCCAAATCCAGTTGGACAAAGAGAAAGACTGAGTCCTTTCTCAGTCTATGATAGCTTAGAAGAGTCTCCCCCCAAGCTAGGCCCCAAGCCCTGAGCCCCAAAGCAGCCTGAAGCCCTATGTGTGTCCACGATGTTCCACAGGGACACAAACACAGACACACACACACACAGACACACACACACACACACACACACACACACACACACACACACACACACACACACACACACACACACACACCGTCACTGCCTGCTTGCTTTCCTCCCTGGCCTTCTCAAGCCAGAGCAGGGAGGACCCAGAAGCCAAATTCCTCTACTGTGGGTGTGGTGCTGGAGTTTGCAGGTCTGAGTAGGCTTCAGGAAACTGCACTGTGTGTGTGTGTGTGTGTGTGTGTGTGTGTGTGTGTGTGTGTTTGTGTGACTATGTGTCTGTGTGTGTATGGAGCCCCAGAGTGGGTTTGGGGAGCCTCTCCCCATCTACGCAGAAAAGTAATGCCCAGGGAAGCATGGAGAAAGCTCAGAATGCCCTAAAGCCTGCCAGGAGAGAGGGAACGATGGGGTGACTGCTAACTCCCTCAAACTCATAGAGCATTTCACTGTCTCTGAGGCGCCCACGTGATTGCTTCAAACCCTGATCCCCTTACTCAGAACCTCAAAGCCCAGGAAAATAGCCTGAGACACAGTACTGTGGGCAGTGTTCTTGGCTTGCATATGACCAATCTCAGTTTTATCCTGGGTCCCACATCAGGTCCCCCAAGCCCCTATCAGGAATGAGTATGAGAGAGAGAGAGAGAGAGAGAGAGAGAGAGAGAGAGAGAGAGAGAGAGAGAGAGAGAGAGAGAGAGAGAGAGTGAGAGAGAGAGAGAGAGAGAGAGAGAGAGAGAGAGAGAGAGAGAGAGAGAGAGAGAGAGAGAGAGAGAGAGAGAATGAGCCAAACAGTAAGTGAAATGAAACTAATAGAAATCTGGTGGTGAGAAATCCAGAGCAAACAGGCCAGGAGAAGCTGACAGCCCTTGACTAATCCTGCAGTGCCACCTGCTCTCTCTGTCTCTCTCTGTATCTCTGTCTCTCTCTCATTAAGCTGCTGTCCAAGAACCTATGTCCTTCCTGCAACATGCACTCAGCTCCCAGAAGTGCCATCTGTCCATTCAGCACACAGCCAGGCACAGATAGGGCTCAACAATACTCCCCTCATCCCTGTTGGACTCACAGAGCTCTGTCCAGAGGCTACAAAGGAAGAGCAGAGCAGTGTGTGTGTGTGTGTGTGTGTATGTTGTGTGTGGTATGTGTGTGTGTGTGTGTGTGTGTGTGTGTATACAAAGCCATAGGTGGGGTGGGCTGGAGGACAGGGATCAGGTGCCTAGAGAGAGAGGGTCATGTCACGTGAAGTCCCTCCTCAAAATCCTCAAAGTGGGCTCCCTGCTCCCGAAGAGCCAGTGGGCAGGACTGCTCAGTTATTGAACTAGAATCAGCCCCCATGAAAAAGACAAAAATACATGCTCATGAGAACAGAATTGGACATGATCTGTCAGAACTATCTACTAAAGACTGGTATTGTTTATGAGCTAGAGAAAACTTTGGCAAGGTGACATTTCCATCCACAGGAAGGTGATGGGTCACCTTGGCATGTTGGTTCTCATGTTTAAAACAGGTGGGCTGAAAGCTGTAGGCAGGGAGGGTCCATGGGCTTCTGGGACTGGCCACAGGAAGGATCTAGAGAGAAGCTTCTCACAGCAGCCTGCTGACAGCTGTTCCTGAGGGCCATCCCCTGGCCTCTCTCAGCCAGCCGGCGACAACTTCCCCCTAGCTGGAACAACAAAAAATTTGTCAGGGCCATGGCCAGCTGTCCGCTGGAGGGCAGAGTCAGCCCTGCTGAGAAGCCGGGCCCTGCCCTGCACTCCCACACTTGTCTCAGGTCCAACAAATCTGTCCACACTCACACTCTGGCTTCCTTCTTTGTCAGAGGCTCAAATCTACTCACCAGCTCAGAGCTTGGGAGAAGATTGGGCCTGCTCGGGACTGGGATTTGCTGACCCTCAGAGGCTATCTGTGAAGGTGAAGGGCATCTAACAGGCAGGTGATGGGGACCAAGATGTCTTCATTTCTTCCTAGCCACCGCCCTCTTGTCTTGTTTGATAGTGATTCCTGCTGTCCTGAGCAAGCCTTGGTTTCTGGAGGTGAGACCAGAGTTATTATTTCCAACACTAAGACCCAGTTCTGGTTCTGAACCACCACATATACCCAAAAAAAACATGGATGCCCACTGCATTGACAGGGTTCTGTGCCCCAAAATCATGAATCTGGGAGTTTATAGTGAGGGGTTCACATGAATCTCTCATTTCTGAGAGACAGCATTTCCCTCCTTGTCGTCTTGTCCTTATTCTTCTTCTGTCCTTGTTCTTCTCTTTCTCCTCTTCCTCCTCCTCCTTCTTCTTCTTCCTCCTCTTCCTCCTCCTCTTTCTCCTCCTCCTCCTCCTTCTTCTTCTTCCTCCTCTTCCTCCTCCTCCTCCTCCTCCTCCTCCTCCTTCTTCTTCTTCTTCTTCTTCTTCTTCTTCTTCTTCTTCTTCTTCTTCTTCTTCTTCTTCTTCTTCTTCTTCTTCTTCTCATTCTTGTAGTTATTCTTCTCATTCTTCTTGTTGTTCTTGTCCTCTCCTCCTTCTCATTCTCCTTTCTCATTTTCTTTTTCATTCTCCTCATTCTCATTCTTCTCTTCATTCTCTTTCTTCTTGTTGTTCTCATTCTCCTCCTTTTTCTTCTTTTTTCTTTCATTCTTCTTTCTTCTTTTCTTATCCTTTTCCTTCTTCACCTTCCTTTTTTCTCTTCCTCCTTTTTTCTCCTACTTCATCTTCTCTTCACTTTCTTTTTCTTCTTTCATCCCATTCCTTTTCCTCCTCCTTTTTCAGCTTCTTTCTTCTTCAAGAAAGACTTTTTGTCTGACTCAAGTATTTGGCAGGGGAGGAAGGAAGCTTTTCCTTCTCTTCCCTATGATGTTATTGAGGAGTAACTCTGCATTGATCTAAGGCATGACATCATGATTGGATATACACATGCATGGTTGTGGAATTGTGGAAAGGTTCATCCACATGCCTCACCCCACAGTCACCCATGTGACATTTAAGATCCATACTTAGCATCTCTCAAGTCACACTCAAACTGGTTCACAAGTCAACACTATAATCAACAAAAAATGTGGTCATCTCACTACTGGAACTTGACGAGCGAAGTTCCTCCTTGGCCCTGGTTGCCCCCTGCCTCCACAACCTCCAATCTACTTTGAGTCCAGGGCTTTGTTCTCTCAGAAATCCTACAATATCCATCTTCCTCCACTTGGCTGATTCCAGTGTCTTCAAGGCTCCTTTATGTTGTTGCAAACGGCAGAATCCCTTGCTTTGAATGACCAATATTCCAACATACAGGAATGGCTAATATATTTGGGGATTGTGGGGGATTCCCAAGAAGTTTTCTGAAGCAAGGGCTAGGAACCACTTCTTACAGTTCTTGGACAACCAGAGCAGAGTTTAATAATAGAGACCATGGAGTGGTCTGTGATATTTGGAAGGGGATTTGGAACAATTCCTCCAGCTCTTCATATATCCATAGACACTTAGCATGTTTCCTGTCTTGGGTATGTGAATAATGCTGCAATCAATGTCAAGATTTATAAATCCATATATCCTATCCCAGAAATAAATCCCATTTTATTGTGGTGTTGGCTCCTTTTTAGTACTCTTGAATTCAATTGGCTTGTATTTTTTGAGATGTTGCTAGGATCCAAAATTGAAGGATAAGACCACTCAGCTGGAACAAAGTTTAATACTTTAATCCGTCTGCCAACAAGACCCTCACGCTGGCCAGCCAGAGCCATCTCCTGAAGGAGATGATCCCCGCCCAAGGTCATGAGGAAGATTATATAGGGAAAGGATCTAGGGAGATTCTAGCTTTCTGATAATCTTTAAAATGATTGGCTATTGTCTAGGGGTGCCTTCCTACTGCACCCTTGTCCTTTCCTGATAGGCAACCTGGTATGGCCAGGTAGCTTGAGGCAGTGTCTATGGAAATGGGCTTGTGAAGACCTACCCCAAGTGGTTCTTACAAAATGGCATTTCTCTCTGCTCAGAACCTGAGAAGAAGCCTGCAATGTGACTTTACAAAATGGGGTCCCTCCTTGTTCAGAATCCACATCCCAACAATGCTTTGCAAGTATATTTATCAGCAGTAACAGACTATTATTTTTCTATCCCTTATTTTTGTTATCGGAGTAATGCTAGCCTCAAAAGATGACATTTTCAAGGGGCTAGAGTAGAACTCAGAGGTAGAGCATATGACTTGCATGTTTGTGGCCCTGGTTCCATACTGAGTAATCTCCCCAGTCATAGAAGTACTGCCCCCTTCTCCTTCCTTTTTGGAAACTCTTGCAAATAAATGGCATCAGTTCTTTTTTAAATGTCTGATAATCTTCATCAGAAAAGCCATCTGGTCCTAGACTCTGTTGGAGGGTATTTGATTGCCAGTTCCTTCTTCCTACTCATTAGTTACCAGGTCACAGTTTCTGTTCATCATTCTTTTAATAGATGATGTTTCTGGGCTTATCCATTTCTTCAAGGTTATCCTGCCTGCTGAAATGTCATTGTTCAGTGGAGTCTCTTAGGACTGTTTGTGTCTATGTGTTATCACTTGCCGTGACCCTCCCTTGCATTTATAGGTTGACGCCTTTCTCTTTCCTTGTGACTCTAGCTAGTGGGTTATTAATTTTGATGGTACTTTTAAAAAGCTAGCCCTAATCCAGAGAGATAGTAGTGGGGGTAAGGCATTTTCCTTGCATTGAATCAACAGGTTCAACCCCTGGCACCACGTTATGGTATGCGGAGCATAGAGCTAGGAGCAAGCGTTGAGTACAGATGGATGTGCCCCCCCCCCCAAAAAAAATAAAACAACCTCAAGGGTAGAGAAGTTGTACAAGGGTTAAGGCACTTATACCTTGAGTACACATAACTTTGATTTGGTCAATCCCAGACACTATATGGTCCCGCAGCTCTGCCAAGAGCAACCTTGAGCACAGGTACAGGACAACTGCATGAGCAGCACTAGATGTGTCCCCAAAAAATAAAAATAAAGAAAAAAAAGCAACTTAGTTTCTTTCATTTTTCCATCTTAACTTCTATTTGCTTCAATCTCTAGTATGTCTTCCTTCCACTAACATTGTCCTCAATTAGTCCTTTTTCTAGTTATTTGAAGGTTGGGTTATTTAGTTTACTGTATTTTCCGCGTATAAGACGACTTTTGAAACAAAAAAAAGTCAACCGAAAATTGGGGGTCATCTTATACACTGAGTATATCCCAAAAAATGTTTCGATATGCCTCTAAACAAAAATTGTCTGAATATTGCCATGAAACAAATTTTCCAACTCGATCCTGCACCAATCACTGCCAGGCTGCTCGGATGCCTCTCTCACTCAGCCAATCCAAGCAGGCTTTTGAAGCATGCAAATTAGACAATATTCTGTATCGAAGCTACAGTCAAAAGCCTGCTCAGATCAGCCAGAGTCAGAAAGGAAGTCTATTACAGTAGAACCTTTGAGCCTTTGCTTGTTGTGATTGGCTCACTGTGGTACATACAGTTGCAGCACAGGAACATTCTGTCTTATACAGCAAATAGAGGCCTAAACCTATGTTTTAACTGCAAAATTAAGGGGTCGTCTTATACGCCCAGTCATCTTATACACCGGAAAATACGGTAGATCTTTTTTTTTTTTCCTCATGCAGGCATTCATTACTATCATCTTCCTCTGAAACAGCCTTTTCTGAATTCTCCCTGTGTAGGTATATCGTGTTTCCATTTTCATTTGCTTTAGATATTTTCTGATTTCTTCTTTGACCCTCTGGCTAGCCAAGAGTGCTATTAAATTTCCACATACTTCTGAGTTATCAAGTTCAAGTTCTCTTCCAAGTATTGATTTCCAGTTCCCTAACCTTATGGTCAGAAAATATACATGCAACTATTTCAATCTTGTTCCATTTGGTTAAATCTACCAACAGAAAATGTACTAAGGTATGTAACTCTGGGGAAAATGGGATTCTGGAGCTGTGACTGGAATGTTATAAATTTATTTGACTCATAGTTCAAATTGGTCTGAAGTGTTAGATTAGATAGACTTTGAACAGCAAAACTCACTTTAATTGCCAAAGCGTATTGACCAGTCATATTTGCTCATACACTTTAAGTAGGGGCCAATATGCAAACACTCACTTCTGACATCTAAGACACCCCTCTTCCCCCCCAAAAAATACGTCATCTCTTCTCTCATCTTTCCTTCCCCTGGTTTCCTGTTCTGTCCACCATATCTCAACGCATCTCTTGTATATGACTGTGCCACTTCACCCCCAGACACTTCCTTAGTAGGGAACCACTTTCTCCTCTCCTGAACCAGCCCTGCCAACATCCTTGATGTCCATCCAGCTGGACCACTCTGTCCATGTGCAAGGTCAGAAAGAATTGGTTCTTCTCAAGACACCTGTAGGTGGCGCCCTTTTTTAATCTTTTTTTTTTTTTAATCTTAATCTAATGGTTATAGGCTTTTAAAATATTTTCCTTTTTGTTTTTATTTTTTTGTTTTGGGGTCATAACAAGTGCTTCCTTGGAAATGTTATTTTTTTCTAAATCTTCAAAGAACTGTTTCTTTCAATGGACATTTAATAAAAAATAATTGGCATGAAAAGTTAATCTTTTCTATGAGTCCAGAAAACTGTGTGTTGAAGATTGAAAAGGTTAACTACAGGTGGCATTACTGACTGACATCCATCCACCACAATCTCTACATTCGCTGCAGACTACTGACAGTGGAATGTTTGGGGACTCTTGGGCTTAGTTCTTGTTTTGTCATCTTTCTGCTTGGTCACAGTGGCTCCTGAGGAGACTGGAGGCCACCAGCAGGCCTGCCTAAAGTTGCTTCATGACTATCTAAATGGACTTAGTGACCCACGTCACCCCACCTTGGCTGCACCCTGCCTGTTTCCACCTTGCACTTACTGGCACAGAAAAGACATTCATAAAAGGCCAATCCTGTTGTGCTGATGGTAACTCCCCAAAATGCCAAATGTGTATTTGGAGAAATACACAGTGGGAAGGGTATTTGCCTTGCACGATGCCAACCTAGATCCAATCACTGGTACCCCATAGGGTCCCTGAGCTTGACAGTGCAGAGCCTGGCATTGCTGGGTGTGCCCCAAAACAAAAACTACAAAACCATATCAACTGTTTCCCATTAGCAGAGACCCTCAAACATAATTGGCCAGGAAAAAAGATCACCTGGTCCCTGTCCCCCACTCCTGAACATCTATCTTCTTTTCCTCAACAAACAGAAAAAAACCTCCACCCACCAATTGTCCCAAGAATTTCCTGTGGTGAAGGGAGGTCTTACCACTTTTGTTTGGGGGTTAATTTTTTTCCATTTGGGAATCATACACAGCAACTCTCAGATTTTACTCTGAGCTTTGTACTCAGGGATCACTTCTGGTGAGGCTTGGGGGATCCATACGCAGTGCTGAGGACCCAACCTGGATCAGTGATATGCAAGACCAACACCTTCCCTGCTGTGCTATAATATAATGCCCACCCTGCAGAACCACCTGCTTTAGGGAGTCACAGTTGAGAATACTGTTTCCTCATCCCAGAATGACCTTCCTAACCCATCCTCAGGCATTTTCACTTATACTCAAGACCCTTTCCAGGCCTGGAGAGAGAGAGGACAGCGGGTAGAACATTTGTCGTGCACACAGTTAGTCTAAGTTGATCCCCAGAACCCTACATAAATGGTCCTCTGAGCACCTTCCTTGGTAATTCCTGTGTATAGAAACCCCTGGGCATGGAGAGGTGCCTCTCACTTATGACAATTAAAAGACCTTTCCAGGCTAACACCTGTATGAAGGGACAGAATCTTCCTTCTCATCTCGGAGATGATGAAACCAAGCAGGGCACCAAGAATTTCTGAACAATGAACAGTGATGGTAACTGGAACACCTACCCTCCCAGTGAAAGGAGAACTCCAGACATCCCCCACTTTACAGAGGACCAAAATGAGAGTTCAGTTCATGTCCTCCGAATCAGGAAGCTCTGAGGTGATCCCAACAGATCCTTAGAAATCCGCTCTCACCCCCAAAGCGATAACTAGTGTGTCCATGGCGAGTTGAGGACTACAATCTTCTTCCCACCCTCCAACCCCACGAACAACACCCAAGGCAGGCATCCAGCTCACCCCTCTTTGTAAAGTACTGCCAAGAGACACCCTGAAACCCAAAAGATGCTCACTTCACAGTTGTGAAGACACTGATGTCTTCTGTGGCTGAGACTTCCTTGGCATTTCATTTTTCATTTCCAGAAGCAAGATCAGCTTATCACTGAACCATGACAAGACACATCCAGCAAGAATAACTGCATGGAGAGCCCAGAGTTCTCCAAGTTGTTTGCCACTTCCCCCACCTCCAAGGAAGTCAGCGTGGGAATGGAAATGATCTCTGTGGAGACATCAGAGAGAAAAATTCACTGGACTGAAGATGATGAACAAGAAAAACCTCCAAGAGTATAATCTGACCCCAGGCACGTCTGCTACCTATATCAGACAGGTGGGATTAAGTCTTTCACCTGGTTTACCCGACAGAAATCCAGCCCCAAGCTGAACAGAAAGCAAAAACTGAGCTATTTACTTCTTAAAAAAAAAATTTTTTTTTTAAAGACTAGATTTTCACCTTATAAAGTATGGCAAAGAAAGATAACAAGTTGATTTTCTGGTAACTGAATTGGGAAGGAGAGACAAATTTCTTTTTATCGGTTTCTCATTTGCGCATGATGGCGCTTTTGAAGTTAATGGTGGGGCTGAGAGATAGAGCCCGTGACAGGCGACACAGACACACACACAGTCCTGGCTGCCAGCCTACAGACACCACAGGAAAATGACAATTATTCCTTGCTGCAAAATCAGTATCACCTTGCCTCAGGGAGCCCTAGGCCGTATTCAAATCACATTTAAACACCAAATTAAAATTTTAACTCTAAAAAAAATATCAAGGAAGAAACAAGGGAGAATCATATTAGGCTATTACATCTGCCAAAGGATGGCAGGAAGAAGGAAATGGGTTTTCCCTTGTGGCCGTGATGCCATTTCTATCAAAATCCCAGGAAGCATATGGCTCTTAGCATCCATCTTCCTCGGGGTCGCATTTAGGGGGGGACCCATGAATATCAGCCACTCTCCAAGGCCACGTCCCAGGAGCAAATTCCTGCACACAGTTTCCTAATGATGACTCATGCCAACCTCCAATTTCCTATTTTTCAAGAGTTGTTTTCAATGAGAATAGAAAAAGGCGACAGGCCAAGGCTACCCAATGCTTGGCTTCCCATCCAGATTTTCTGCCCCCCCCACCCCGCCAAGGGGTTCTGACCCCTTGTGTCCCCCTTCCCACCCCCAAGGCACAACTGGCTCAAGTTCTTATGGAGGTTTTTTGTTTTGTTTTTTTGGTCTTTGGGTCACACCTGACAGCACTCAGGGGTTCCTCCTGGCTCTACGCTCAGAAATCGCTCCTGGCAAGCTCGGAGACCATATGGGATGTTGGGATTCAAACCACAGTCCTCCTGAATGCAAGGCAAATGCCCTACCTCCATGCTATTTCTCCAGCCCCGCTCTTGTGGATTTTTAAGTAAGCAGATACTGGGAAAGATTGAAGGACAGGTGTCACAAAAAAGTTGGTCTCTGGACTGACTTCTGTAAACGGTGCCACTTGGCTGTCTGTGGTGGGAGGTAAAATTCGATGCCAGAGAGCAGTGCCCTATGTGGGACCCCTGACTTCTGGCTTCAACAAGAGAGTCAGAAACCCCCTACAACTCCCATTTCATTGTTCGGAGAGAGCTGATGAGAATAAGCCAGTGGTTCACATGTGTTTGAACAAACTTTTTCTGCTGTCCCGCCTGCCCCAACCAATGAGCTTGGTCACTCTTTGAAAAAAAAAAAAGAAGGGGGGGGGCATCCAGCATAGCCCCAGAGGGTTAGGGAGAAGAGAATTCTTTAGCAGCTACACAGAGATGGAACTTAAAAAGGCCTGTGCCACCCCCCTTCCCCTGAGGGGCTGGCTGCTCAGGTCTGGAGTCGAAGGATGAGACCACACAACTGGAAGAAAGTTTAATACTTTAATCCCTCTGCCAAAAATGGCCCCCACACTGGCCATCCAGAGCCATTTCCCAAAGGAGATGAGCCCAGCCCAAGGTCATGAGGAAGATTTTATAGGGAAGGAATATAAGGAGGTTCCAGCTTTCTGATGATCTTTAAAACTATTGGCTATTGTGTCAGGGTACCTTCCTTACTGCTTCCTTGTCCTTCCTTGATAGGTGACCTGGTATGGCCAGGTAGATTGGGGCAATGTCTATGGAAATAGACTTGTGAAGACCTACCCCATGTGATTCTTACAAAATGGCATCGCTCCCTGCTCAGAACCTGAGAAGAAGCCTGCCATGTGGCCTTAACAAAATGGCGTCTCTCCTTGTTCAGAACCCAGGTCCCAACACTTGCTTTTGTTTCTTAAAGGTTGGGGATCAGCAACAGATCTGATTGGGGTGTCCACACTGAGTCTGGCACGTTGAGCTGCCCTTGGGTGATAGTTCTAGCTCCATTTACTAAAGGAACCAGCATGCTTGCTCAGTCCTCAGCACTTAGAGTAATATTGAAGGAGCCCAGGGCTGGGCTGTCGAATGGGAGAGGAAACTTGGAAGCAGAGAGAAAAGTGTCCAGTGAATTCAACTGATGGAAGGCTACCTGCCACCACCATGGGCAGAAGCAGGATGGAAGGATGTGGGAACAATAGAGGGCACCTAATCTCTGCCCCCAGGAGTCAAGGGGCTACTCCTGAGACTGATTTTTTTTTTGGTGTGTTCACAGAAGGGACAGAAAGAACTTCAGGCTGACTCTAGACCTACCCAGCTCTAGAACTTGGGAGTGGAGGACAATGGATGAGGACACCCCCCCCCTTTTTTTTCACATATGGCCGCATCCTGAGGAAGTCGGGCTTCCAGAAGATCCCATAGGCACCAGCTACAGTTGAGAGTAACAGAGGAGGGGCCAGGCGGTGGCGCTGAAGGTAAGGTGCCTGCCTTGCCTGCGCTAGCCTTGGACGGACCGCGGTTCGATCCCCCGGCGTCCCATATGGTCCCCCAAGCCAGGAGCAACTTCTGAGCACATAGCCAGGAGTAACCCCTGAGCGTTACCGGGTGTGGCCCAAAAACCAAAAAAAAAAAAAAAAAAAGAGAGAGTAACAGAGGAGAGAAGAAGAAGTGAAGGGAAGCGACAGGGCCCATTTTTGTGGCTGGCCCATCGCAGCTCCTCCTAGGACCAGACCAGTGCAGGTGCCCGGAATAACATGGCTTAAAACTCAACTGTAGGGGCCAGAGTGATGGCACAGCGGTAGGGTATTTGCCTTGCACACAGCTGAGCCAGGATGGACCTCAGTTTGATCCCCGGTGTCCTTTTTGGTTCCCCAAGCCAGGAGTGATTTCTGAGCTCATAGCCAGGAGTAACCCCTGAGCATCACTGGGTGTGACCCAAAAAATAAAAATGTAAAAAATTTAAAAAAAAAAGCACCTTGGGGGCCGGGAAGGTGGCGCTAGAGGTAAGGTGTCTGCCTTACAAGCGCTAGCATAGGACGAACCGCGGTTCGATCCCCCGGCGTCCCATATGGTCTCCCCAAGCCAGGGGCGATTTCTGAGCTCATAGCCAGGAGTAACCCCTGAGCGTCAAACGGGTGTGGCCCAAAAACCAAAAAAAAAAAAAAAAAAAAAAAAAAAGCACCTCAACTGTAGGCTTGTTTTTCAATGTCGATGTTGAAAAAATGTGGGAGATTTACTCAAGTGTGAAATCAGTGATCCAAGACAGTGGGGAAAAATGTATATGTGGATTTATATGCCAATTAATACACACAGAGAAACTTAAAATACATCCAGCTAAATATCCAAGCCAAAGTCAATGATAATAGAATCAATAAACTATCTAAACCCAAAGGGGCCTGTTACACTAGAAGGCCAGGGGACAAAGGGTGGTGTGTTGGGATGCGCTCTGGGGCCGTTGGTGGAGTGACGTTACCACTGATGGTGAGAAGGGCCCTGACTCCTTGTATAACTCAAATGCAACTATGAAGGATTCTGTTGATCACATTTGTCTCAATAAAATAAAATATTAAAAAATGCATTCAAATGAACATACTCACACAAACACACACACCCATTTAACTCACGTACACTCACACATATTCACACATGATTCAAACGCACATTAAACACACACTCAAACTCACACATATTCTACATTGTCCAGACTAGACTTCATGAGAGATTATTTGGCTGCCTTTTTCTTATCAATGCCAAATATAAATCAAACCTAGAAATAAATCTTTTGTATTTATTGCATTATCTTTGTTTGTTTGTTTGTTTGTTTTGAACCACACCCCCAGTGATGCTCACAAGTTACTCCTGGCTCTGCACTCAGGAACTTTTCCTGGTGAGCTCCAGGGATCATACAGGATGCCAAGGATCAAACCTGGACTGGCAGAGTACAAGACAAAACGCCCTCCCCACTGCATTATTGCTCAGGCCCATCACATTATCCTTTGGGTCTAGTGCTTGTGATCCAAAAACATCCTGTGTTTTATCATCGAAGACAATCTAAGTCCCAGACATTACTCATCTTGTAAACAGACAACATAGACTTATAGTTTCAATAAATACAACGCTGTCTGGACTTTCATTATATTTTCTTAACATTTGCCTGTCTCTCGCTTCCTTTATTATAAGAAAACCCTAAGGAACAGATATTTTTTAAAAAGCGTTCATCCACTTTGATGTTATCAGGAAGACTTGCAGGCCAGAGAAGGCAGTTAGTCATTAAGTTTGGAGAAATACAAAGTTGAACATGGATTTTTATCTGTAAGGGGGTCAGCGGCCTCACCCCCGCGTTAGTCCCAAGGTAACTACATGGTGAAAGTTAGGAAGCTGCTTTCTTCAAGGTCCCTTCACCTCTAATGGAGGTGGAGCAAGTCCCAGGCTTTATCACTCCGAAGGTTCCCCCAACTTTGCAGTGTACCCCAAGGCTGATCTGTCTCAGAAAACACCTCTCTTCAAAGCTCCCTGCTCTTCCTTCTGACCCTGTCTCCAGGCTAAC
The DNA here is from genome assembly GCF_024139225.1 of Suncus etruscus. NCBI lineage: Eukaryota > Metazoa > Chordata > Mammalia > Eulipotyphla > Soricidae > Suncus > Suncus etruscus. The sequence continues at coordinate 6,851,960 of NC_064854.1, forward strand.
ACATGACTACAGTAAGTCAATGGCAGACTCTTGGATCATTTGGCTTTGCCAGCAAATGCATTTTTAGGTGAAACTTTAACTGTATAATGATTTTGAAGGCATTTCCTTTCCAAAAATTTATGTTGCATATTGCATATTGGTGCCCTAATGTGAGTCTTCAAAAACCTGAAATAAGTCAGAGGGAGAGAGAGATAGATGCAGAATAGTCTCACTCATCTATGGGATTTAACAAAAATAAAGACATTATTGTAATAATACCCAGAACCAATAGAGATGAAGGCTGGAAAGACAGGCCACAATATGAAGCTTCCCACAAAGAGCAGTGAGTGCAGTTAGAGAAATAACTACACTGACAACTAGCATGACAATGGTAGTGAGTGAGAGAAGTACAATGCTTGTCTCGAATACAGGCAAGGGTAGGAGAGGTAGAGGGGGCCTTGGTGGTAGGAAGGTTGCACTGATCAAGGGGGTGTTCTTTTTTATGACTGAACCCAACTACAAACATGTTTGTAATCATGGTGCTTAAATAAATATATAATAAAAACTAAGTAAAAAATAAAATTACACTTGTAGCCAATTAAAAAAACCTTGTTGTATGTATCTAAAAGTATCCATACCATGATATTTTTTCTAGGCAGCCTGCAACTCTTTCCCAAATTATTTGTGCCTAATGTTATCTGATTCTATTGCTGCAGACCCTGAATAAAATAGTTGAGATTGTCAAAAAAATTCCATGTGCATTTTTACATATAGCACAACTGATTGAAGGAGCAGAAGAGTGCATGGAGCAGGAGTGAGCACCTCAGTTTATGTCAAAACCTGTCTGTGGTTCCTCTTAAGCCCAGAAGGCAGTCTGATCTCCACGGAATGACCAATGGGGAAAGAAGGCACCATCGCTGCTGTGACCAACCAACCAACCTGGGTTCGATCCCCAGGGTCTTATATGGTCCCTTGAGTCTACTAGAAGTGATTTTAGAGTACAGAACCAGGAGTAAGCCATGAGAGCTACTTGGTGTGGCAAGAAGAGGGAAGAAGAAGAAGAAGAAGAAGAAGAAGAAGAAGAAGAAGAAGAAGAAGAAGAAGAAGAAGAAGAAGAAGAAGAAGAAGAAGAAGAAGAAGAAGAAGAAGAAGAAGAAGAAGAAGAAGAAGAAGAAGAAGAAGTAGTGTCCCCTCCCCGCACCCGTTTTAGCCCATTTCAGGCTTTCTGGTCAGAGCCGCTGGTGACTAAGTCAGATCCATCAAGTCTATCCCCAAATGCCTCCATGTGCCTTTTTCTAAGAAAAAGAACATTTTTCTAATAGAATGATAATGAGGTTATCCCATTCAACCAATTTTCTGAGGCTCTAATGCCCTTATCTAATCTAACTGCCAGGACCTGAGAGAGCAGAGGAGAAGGGGCCTAAGGTTTGAAGAAACCAATAATAGGTTTCTTGGGGGCTCGTTCCTTCATATCCCCACCATGCCATCTGGAAAGATATTGGGGCGGTTTTTTTGTTTTTGTTTTGTTTTTTTGTTTTGTTTTTTTTTTTTTTTTGGAGTCCACTGTTCAAGGCTTAAGCCTGGGTCTGCCCTCAGGAATCACTCCTGGATATGCTTGGGGGTTATGGGACAGGATTCTATGGGATGTACAGGAATCGAGCCCAGGTCTGCCATGTGCAAGCCAAGCACCCTTCCCATTGTACAAACTCCAATGCTATACTTTTTTCTGCCTGGGACCCAGCTTCCTTCTGGCACCTTACCACTTGTCATCCAAAAGAAATGACCATTCACCCACACACTAGGATTTAGGGACTCCCTACTCTCCAGCAGGCTAGGCTCAAAGGTTGGCAAATGTTCATGATAATGTCTGGAAGCACTGCAGGGTTGCTGAGGTCAGGTAAGAAGAGACAGTTGGGAACAAGATCACACCTAATCATGGGGAGATGCTCGACTAAGAGGCCAGCTCAGGGTGACCAGACACCAGACACCAGCTAGCACAGTGCTGTGCTGTGTTAAAGCAGTTCCATACCACCAGCTTTGGTCATGCTTGTGGGTCCTGCTGACCGGGGTAACACTCCATCTGTTGATTAAAAATAAAAAGTATAGAGCTGGCTTCTGGTGCCTTGATCCTGGAAGCCAGCTCTTCCCAGGTATGGGGTTAGGGGACACCCCATGCCAGATGGCATTCTCCCTAGCTTGGGGGGTGCTGGGAGGCTTGGCAGGCCTCCAGCCATTCCCCTATTTCCTCCCCTACTCAAGACCTTCCCTGGTTGCTGGCCCAGGTGGACTCTATCGTGGTCCTCAGGCTTTCCCCCTTTCTCTCCTGACACTAAGGCGGGGGACATATGGGGTGGATGGTGGGCCAGTGTAGCACTGGTATATGTCAGGACATTACATGGTGACATTCACTGGTATTTTTTTTTCTCATTGGTCTACATTTCAAAAACCACTTGGGGGTACCATATATATTTAAAATAAAAATGGCAGGATTGACTCTCAGTTTGGGAAGAGACCAGTTTGGGTGGGGGTACCATATATTTTTAAAATAAAAATGAGAGGATGGACTCTCAGGCTGGGAAGAGGCCTGTACTCTTTACCTACTTGTTTACTCTCAGCGGTCTCTTGTCCTCTTTTTTCTTTCATTGTGTAACTGTGGTTGCTACCATACTAGGTTTCTGATTAGTTCCTATAAATGGTGACAATTAAGTCCACTGTCTTAAGTTAGATTGTTTATTTTCCCCACTTTTTATCTTTTCTCCTCTTTGTGAACTGTTCAATAAGGTATTTTGGTGAAAGAGTCCCTCTCCATCTTTCCTTCCCTTTGTTATTTGTTAAATAAGGAAGTTTGTAGAAGTGTCCCTCCATTTAACGTTTATATAAGAAGCAAGTCAATTGGATTGTTGGACTTGTTCTAGCATCCCCATAGGCACCAATCTCGCCATATGATACTGTTCTTTCTTTGCATAGGCACATTAAAATGGGAAATTATATACAAACACGTTCTTATCTTATAGAGATGGGAACACACAAATTTTCTTAAACAGTGATAATTGTATCCACTCTCTTAAGTTAGATTGCTTATTTTCCCCACTTTTTATCATTTTTTCTCTTTGTGAACTGTTCAGTAAGGAATTTTGGTGAAAGAGTCCCTCAGTTTAATGCTTATGTTTGAACCAGGTCACAGGGATTGTTGGACTTGTTCTTGCGACCCCCTTATGTGCTGATAACGCCAGGTGGCATTATTTCTTGTTTGCATGGACACATTAAAATGAAAAATACTATACATACAAATAAGTTCTTATCTAATAGAGATAGGAACACACAAATCTTGTGGTACAATGGAACCTTACACCGTGAACATTGACATGATGACCCGGCATAGGCCTCAGAGGTTTGGGTATTTTCCAGTCACCCCTGAACCAGGGAAGCCATCTATGAAACATCCAACGTTGTTTATGACATCACCTGGAAGCAATCCTCTACCAGGGAAGACCCTACTGCTGCTCTGACATCGATTTACTCAAAAGAGTCTTCCCTTAACACTGAGAAGATTTAAACAACAACAACGACCTGCATACTGGACAGGGCTTTCTGCATTGCCCTATAATTGTGACTTGAAATTAGATACCGTTCTGCACCATCCTGACTTCAATGTAAGATATACAGATTCCAGGACCTTCAATACAGAAATATGATACCAACAACAGAGACTGTGAAAAATATAACTGTATGGGCACTACAGACAATGACCGGGATTGGACAAACTAGTTTGCCTGGAGCCTAGAAATGGTCTTCTGTCAGGAAACTTCAGGGGTAGGGTCTCCTTGTACTTAGGCCAGAGTTTTTCCTTTCCATAACCCTCATACTTTGGTGGGCCCATGCAAACAATAATTGTCATTCTAACATTGTTTTACAATGCTCCTTTGACTCTAAACCTTTAAGAAACCACTAGTAAGAGCCCGGAGAGATAGCACAGCGGCGTTTGCCTTGCAAGCAGCCGATCTAGGACCAAAGGTGGTTGGTTCAAATCCTGGTGTCCCATATGGTCCCCCGTGCCTGCCAGGAGTTATTTCTGAGCAGACAGCCAGGAGTAACCCCTGAGCACCACCGGGTGTGGCCCAAAAAACCAAAAAGAAAAAAAAAACCACTAGTAAAAATATCTGGAACAGCAAAAAAAAAGGTTTACATTAGTGTTAGCATATATGCTTTTAGTTACACTAACATTCTGGGGGATAAAGAAAGGAGATAAGAGATATATGCTTGGGAACAGGGATGAAGGGAGGACAACACTGGTGGTGGAAAGGCCCTCATTTATTGTCACTGTGTACCTTAAATATCACTGTGTAAGACTTGTAATTCACTTTGGCCACAATAAAAATTAAAAAAATAAAATAAAATAAAAAGTATAAAGTCCACATGTTGGGTGAGTCTTCCCCAAGCACCATGTTTCTAACCCACCCCCCAGGTGGACAGGTCTGATAATGCAGGGCACCGGTGGAGAAATAATACACAGCAGTCAGCTAAGATATTCATCAGTGTCAGCTCACTTGATCTCTCAGGCTTTTCTCTGCTGTGACTCTCTCTGCTATGTGCTCATTTTTATGCCGAGCTCTCCCTATACTGCCTATCCCATCTCTCACCTCATAAGCTCTGTCTCCCTCCAAAGACAGCACTTCTTTATTCTTTGTTTTAAAACAGCCCATCCCATCCCAGGTGTGGGCGGGTCTGATCATCCAGGTGCGATTAACATCTCAAAAGAAAGTTTAGATAAAAGGGAGTTTCTCACATCTTATAGAAACACACATCACCACCATCTGGCATATCTATATTTGTCTCTCCACCTTTACCAGGGCTCTGAAATCTCAGGGAAACTCATGAGGAAAATGGCCCCATGGCCAAATGCTCTATCCCTTTGAGCAGACACACATCATGGCTGTGATATGAATGGCAGTTGTGAGACTCCAGAAGGCACCCCTTAAATGCCCTCAGATCTCACTCCTGGAAAATGGCAGCCAGGGTGGAGATAAAAAAGCTAAGGAACTTTCAAAGCCCTAAGCCCCTCCAAAGCCAAGTGTTTAAAGGGCTATGGAAAAGGAGAGAGAAGCACTTTCTCTTAGTTCCCAACTCCACCTGCAGAGAAACAGAAGCATGTGAAAGACGAACAAAAATCTGTATCTAATGAAGCAATGAGGACAGAGCCGGAATGTTCCAAAACTCAACCATCAGAGACCCAACAAAGCAGGGACAGGACCTGGGGCTGCTAGGCCCCAACAGGAAAGCAGGAAGTGCTGGCTAGGCCTGGCAAAGACAAGTCTCCACTGCACCCATTGTCGTCCTGATCCCTCACCAAGGGAATAGGGGTCCTGGTGTATGAAGGCACAGTCACTAGAAAAGTAGTATAGACACCTCAGGCTCCTCTGCTCCTTTTCACTGGAGGACAGACTTGGAAGGAATTTCATCAAAGACCAACCTTGGACTGACAGAGAAAATCAAGAGCCAAAGGGTCTTCACAGGTAACATGGGAACCAACCCTAAGTTTAGCTGGAGTGGATGCAAAGACCTGAATTTGTTCTTTCGTTCATTCAACCTTTCATTTCATTCATTCATTCCTTTTCTCCTTTCTTCCCTGTGTCCTTCTATCTTATCTCCCTCTTTCCTTTCACTCTTCCTCTTTCCCCCTTCTATAATTTTCCTCCCTCCTTCCCTCCTTATTTCTCTCCTCTCTTATCTCCTTCCTTGTCTCCTTCCTCCCCCTCCCCTTGCTAACCCCTTCTTCTTTCCCTCCTAATCCAACAAAAGGTAGCTATCATGGGTGAATGCTAAAAAGTGCCTACTATGTGTCAGTTACTAACTGGAACATTCCAGCTTCTCCCTACCGTTCTAAAAGTAGCCAATGGGAGGCCAAAGCATGAGGCCACACACTGAAGGAGGAAGTTCAGAATTTTCCAGAATCACCCAAATATCACATACACACACACACTGTACACCTAGGATATGCTGGAGAACTGAAAACAAGACTGAGAGGGAAATGACTGAGATCCAGAGGCCCTTTCTGAGTCTGAAAAGTCTAAATTGGATTCTAACTGGGATCCCCTACAACTAGAACCAACCCCTGGGGAAATCTTAACATGGAAGCGCCCCCTGGTGGACCTCTTGCCCAGGGACTGAAAGCCATTCCAGGCCCTTTTACCAGTAGGCTGACTAAAATGATAAAATCCTTCCTTTTATCCCAACTTTTCCAGTGATGGCTTGATCATTTGATCTTGATGCCCAACAATGTATTTCAGAGAAGAGTTGCAATTTCCTTATTTGCGACAGCACCCCAAGTTCAGAAAAGGATCACAGTGCACCTCCAGAACTGACAATGGCAACCTTTCACAGCCAATGTCTCGTAAGGATTAATAAAAGCAAAATTGTCTCAACTTAAACCAGGAAGATAGTCTTGGAAGTTGGCCTCGCCTGTGGCTGACTCTGGTTACATCCCATGGTATTCCAAAAACTACCAATAATGACCTCTGAGCCAAAGGTCAAAAGTCAGCTGTGAACACTACTGGATATGACTCCAAAAATGAAAAATTGAGAAGATGGAGGAGGAAAAAGAGGAGGAAGAGTTGGGACCAGAACAATAGCACTGCAGGTAGGGCACTTGCCTTGCATATGGCCAACTGGGGTTCAATCCCCATATCTCATATAGTCTCCCCCAAGCTTGTCAAGAGTGATCCCTGAGCTTAATGCTTGGAGTAAGCCTTTAGCACCACCAGGCCTGACCCAAAAACAAAAAAATAAGATGAAGGAAAATTCATTTTTCACACAGTCTAGAAGTTCTAAACTTCATATAAACTGACATCAACATGATGCTTCAGATGAGGACAGTTGATTTCACAGAGGATGATCAGAGTCGGTAGGAAAGAATAATTTCCTGTGAGTCACTGTCCCTGTCTCAGCAGCCTTCAGGCACTCTCTGGCTCTGCCTTAGTAGCTGGTGTTTTTTTTAATATTATCAATTGTATGTCCTATTTATTCTCTGCCTCATTTAGTTTTAGGAAAATAACTTCTAGAGGTCTTTAGTTCTGATGAATGATTTTGCTTATTTGCCTTTGAACATTGATCAGCCAGAAGCTCCAAAATAAACACATCATTTATTTTGAGTTGTAGGGGGAAAAAAATAAAAAGGCAAAGAGAAGCAAACTTAATTAATTTGCCAATTCACTGTACTGGTGTATCTTAAAATATTTGATAAATCACGATTCTTGAGAATGACTTTATTAACCAAGAATTAATATGCTTCTCTTTGAAGTGACAGAGAGAACACATTTTTGACTTTGCAGGCCTGAGTGTCTTGGCCATAACGGGCTCTTATTTTGTGGAACCTAATATAATGAATGAATGCAAAATGAGTAGTGCCATTTTGTTTCAATAAAGTTTTATTGACAAAAACTACCAGTGGGCCAGTTGGGCTTTCACATTGTCATTTGCTAGACCTTAACTTATTCTAATAAACAACTTTTTCCAACTTACAGTTTTTATTTTGGAAATTACTCCTGGATAACACAATCAACGAAAGTTGAGTAAGAACATGAATTTCATAATTCTGTTTCTATTAGACCAGTATTTCCTTGATACCTTATTTATGAAAGACATTCATTAGACCTTAAAATTGTGCGTGTACCTTCATAAGTCAACACAATCTACACTTTGTCACATGAAATCTAAGTCACCTTTTTAAATTTGCAACATAAATTTACAAGTCCATTATTTTTTAGCATCTGACTAACCCCCTAACAAACATTAAAATAAATGAAAATATTATTTTCCTCAACTTAGGGAAATTCGTGCTCTCACAAGCAGATAGTCTGATTATTACTTCAAAGTTTTAAACAGCAGCATAATTTTTATATTTTCTTCCTAATATTTGTCTTGTTCCATTAAAAAAAACTCCAAAAAAATTGTACGGATTTTATTAGAAAGCTTATAAGCTTTTTGGCTGATAGATGCTTGCATTATTTGCATTTAATTTAATCAGAGTTTTGAAGGAAGTGCTGTAAAATCAGATTTCGTGTTTTTCTGCCATTTGAATTTTGTTTCCTAGCCATTTAATGGCACCGGTAATCAAGAATCTTATTTTTGAAAGCAGTTAATGGAGCTGTATTTGGCTGTTTTTAAAAACTGTCTAGAGGATTAAAAAAAGTTTTTTTAAGTCAAGATTTGTGTCTTTTGATTTTTTTTTTTTTTTTTAGTGTTTGGGTTAATGGATTTTTAACAGGAAATTTCTGAATGTAGAAGATTTTCATTTGGATCAAGTTTTTCCCTTGTGAGAAAGCACCATAGCTTTATTCTAAATGCAAATGCCGCTGCATGCCTCGCTTTTACAGATAGAAGAGGGAATTCATGGAGTGAATCTACTTTGTAGTGCAATTATGTCTTCCTTCTGCCCAGAAAGGCTCCATGCTAACTGTTCTTTGCCCAGAGAGCTGTTGGGACAATCCAGCAGTAGCCATGGAAAATTCTAGAAGCCTTTTTTGCTATGCCTTTTTTGTCAACAGCTAAAGAATTTTTGCAGGAGAAAATTGAGCTATTGAGGCAGATAAGGGGAAAAAGAGAGCATATGTCCCATCACTGGATAAACCCCAGAATCATGCCAGCTTCTGTACTCTGCCTTGGAGTTAAACTTCCACTCCAACACGCCTGTGAGTGCCCAGCACACATTGAACAACCCCAGAGGGATCTGAGGAGATGGGGAGGGAGGGAAGGCATCTAGGATTAACCATCTGTTCTTCTCTCTGACAAGTCTGGTTTGCTTTCTGGGGTTAAGTGGACTGATGGATTCACATGCTCAGTCTCAGAGAGACAGCAGAGAGCCTAGCTAATAGGAGGAACCTGGTTCTATCCAATATCCAGGGCCCATTTCCAAATCAGGAGGGTCTCGGCTGCCACAGGGAGGGTCTGGGCGAAAGACAAAATCCCACAGCCTGGGCTGCTGGTAAAGACTCAGATGCCAGCACCAGCCTCTCAAAATGTAGAATGAAATGAAGTGACTTTATTGCCTGCAAAAAAAAAAAAAATGCCTTTCTTGCCTTCAATGTGTGCACAGATAGCTAAAAATCAAAATAAAAACCACAATGCAGAAAAACCCTCTGCATTCCTATATTTGCTGCAGAACTGTTCATAGTAGCCAATGTCTGGAAACCGACCAAATGCCTAAGAACAAATGAGTGGATAAAAAATAACTATGGTATATCTACACAGTAGAATACTATGCAGCTTTAAAAATAGATTCATACATGGATGAATCTGGGAAGTGTCAGTTTGAGAGAAGTTCGAGAGAGAGTGACAGAGAATGATCTCTCTCAGATGTGAGATAGAAAGAAATACAGTAGGGGAATAACATACCAAAGAGCAACATAAAAGAAGGACATGAAGAACTGGACTTCAACAGATAGCTTGCCACTGAGGTAGGGCAGGAAGGCAGAGATTGGTCCAGAAGAGAAAAGCACAAAAGTGGCAGAAAATAATCACACAAGAGGAAGGTGACATGCTGAAAGAGATAAAGGGTTAGGCATGAAATAACAAAACAGTAAACCACAGTGCCTAAAATTTAAGTGTTTACAAAAGTATCTGTCATAACCAGTCAGATCAAATTCCAGGTATGTAGTATGTAGCAGGCTGGACCACCACCTTAGTGGTCTATGACAGAGAGAGGAGGAGAAGGAGGAGGAGGAGGAGGAAGGAGGAGAAAAGAAGAAGAAAAGAAGGAGGAGGAGGAGGAGGAGAAGAAGAAGAAGAAGAAGAAGAAGGAGGAGGAGGAGGAGGAGGAGGAGGAGGAGGAGGAGGAGGAGGAGGAGGAGAAACAGCGTTGCTTTTTATTTCTGCACATCTCCTGAAGTCTTCATGGTAGAGGGAGAGAGGGAGAGGAAAAGAGAGAGTGAGAGAGAGAGAGAGAGAGAGAGAGAGAGAGAGAGAGAGTAAGAGAGGGATAGAGGTGGAACAGCATCTTAATGATGCTTTATCTCAGGCCCAGGCCCTGAAGGGCAGGGCTAGGCTTCTGGCCTCACATGGGCCAGCAGGCTCTGCTGCGGTCATTACCCTGGGCCCTCCCTCCTAACTGCCAGACTTTACCTTTTTATACTTAGGGTAGTTGTCAGTTAAAGGGGGCATATCCCAGTCTAAGGGAACATGTCCCAGTCTAACTGACATTATGGGGGAGAAGGGGCATCATTCCTTTAAATGTACATTGACTAATTCACTTAAATATATCAACACAGGGGGCCAGAGAGATAGCACAGCTGTAGGGCATTTGCCTTGCATGCAGCTGAACCAGGACGAACCCAGGTTCTATCCTGGGCATCCAATATGGTCCCCTGATCCATGAGCGATTTCTGAGCACAGAGCCAGGAGTAACCCCTGAAAGCCACCGGGTGTGACCCAAAGACCAATAAATAAATAAATACATCAACACAGCTATGCTGGTATCTGGGCATACCGGAGCTTTTTGAAGTGAGTGTGGGCACACACACACACACACACACACACACACACACACACACACACACACACACACCACTACCCCCACCACCACATCCTCCTTCTTCCAAGAGACCTGGCAGCCATGAACACACTCCACAAAAGCTGAAGTATCAGTAATAATGCTTTGAAATTCTGAACAACTTCATTTGTGTGATGCTGTCATCCCCACAGGAACACACTAATTCAGGTGCCAATGTGTAGTTGAGGTCTCTTAACATTCAGAAACATAAAATAACAGAGTGGCCAGCTAGCAACGAGTGCTTACTAAACTTTTGCCAATGTCTTAATGACCTCAGTGAAGATATGATGATTTTGACAAATTGGCTTGCCGCTGTACTTTTGTTTTTACTTAATATTCTTTTTTCTCTTCCTTTTCCTTTTTCCTTTTTCTTTCTATTTTGTTTTGAATAACTTGGCTCTCACTTATCTGGAAACTAGTGTATTACAAGCAACTATGTCAACTATAGGACACATTTTCTTTTAGTAAATTTTTTTTTAAAAAAGTGCCTCACAGCAGAAAACTGGCCATCTAGGGAGAGGGCAAACCTAGCTCCAGTCCCGGTAAAGCCATTCCTGCTGCCTCCATCAGCCAGGATTAACATTTTCCCAGTGGCCTTGTTGCATCACTCCTGTACAATTCCCTCAGGGACACCAATCTGATTAAACTTCAGGTATGCCAGTATTGGAGCTGATAACATCAGAACTTTTTTGGAGTGAGTGTGGGCACCTTCTCCCATATCTTCCTTCTCCCGAGAAGTCTGGCAGCTGAGGATATGCCCCTAAAATCTGCAGTAGCAATAATATTGCTTTTCGGGCTGAAGAGATAGCACAGCTGTAGGGCATTTGCCTTGCACGCAGTTGATTCAGGACGGATGGTGCTATCCTACTATCCCATATGGTCCCCTGTGCCTGCCAGGAGCGATTTCTGAATTCAGAGCCAGGAGTAACCCCTGAGAGAGGCTGGCTGTGGTGAAAAAAAAATAGTGCTTTGAATTCCTGATCAACTTTATTTCTTTCGTGCTGTCATCCCTATAGAAACACACAGAACAGAATAGAGAGCTAACAACAAGAACTCACTAAACCTTCTGCCATTGTAGTAATGACTTCATTCAAGATACAATAATTTGCGCAAATGTGCTTTCTACTGTACATCTTTTTTTCTCTTTCTTCCTTTTCTAAACGTTTTCTTTCTTCTCTTCCTTTTTCTTTTTTATGTTTTCTTTCTATTATTTTTTAATAGCTTTACTCTCACTTACCTGGAAACAAATGTATTACGGCCAACTATGAAAGACCAGAACGATAGCACCACAGGTCGCGGTTTAACCTTACACAACGTCAACCCAGATTCAATCCCCAGCATCCCATATGGCTACCCGATCCCACCAGGAGTGACTACTAAACTCAGAGCCAGGAGTAACCTCTAAGTACCTCCAGGTGTGGCCCCAAAACAAAACAAAGCAAAACTATGTCAACTATTTAATGCATTTTCTTTAAATAAAGTACAAAAAAAATAAATTACATTACATTAAAATGTAGTAGTGTGGGATCCTCAGCATGGGGCCTAGCTACAAGGCCATATGTCTATGCAGACCACAGTCTCTGCCATGGCTAGGGTGGGCATCAGTCAGACTAAGAGACCCACAGCCTCTTCTGTTCCCAGCCATTCCTGAGCACCTGCAGAAAGCTTGACTATCATATGCCTTTAGCTGGGGAATGAGCACCAAGCCTGGCAGCTTCATCTATTCTCCCAAGACCTTCCTCCTGTGTGCCAGCCCTTCCACCACCTCAGGACTTCATCCTTCTTTCTGCACCCTCATTCATTCCACCAAAGCAGCTTCCTCTTCAAAGGAAACTTAAAACTGTCCCGGAAGAAACACGGAGATGCCCTGCTGATAAGCCAAAGGCACCCTCTGAGACCACTGAGCCCGCACCAGGCCCCTTAACTCTCCCTGCCCTCCGCCATCTTCCCCCCATTACCCCACCTGCCGTGCTTATCCTAAGGCCCAAGAGCCACCATGGCTGGCAGTGGAGGGCCTCCCACTAGTTTAGAAGATCAAGGGCCTAAGCGAGGGGATACCAGCCTCTCCTCCTCTCTCTTCTCCTCTATGATGTCTGCCTTCTGCTCCCCATTGCCTCAGCACCCGTTCCTCAGGGCTCCCTCTTTTGTTGGGCCACAGGGAACCCAGCACCCCTGACTGGGCTCCTCCTCACACACTCCTGCACCCCAACTTCCAGCTGTCACACTTCTCAAGGCCCCTTCCTTCTCTGCTGGCCCTTTGAGGAGCCCCTCCACACTTCTACACCCCCAAATTCTGGACTTCTTCAGTCCAGCCTCAACACTCCTTGAAGAAGCTTCCTTTTGCACCCTGGGCTTTGTTCCGGCTCCATGCCTGGGCCTAGCACTCTGTCCAACAGGGCTCTCTGCTGCTAACTCTGACCGCTTCTCACTGCCCATGAATGGACATAATGTTCACAGGCCAGAAAGTCAGAGGACAAAGGATCAGGAGGAAAACAACCAGTAAACTCGAGAGCAAAGGTTCCAGCTACAGAAGAAATAGTAACCACCAGGAAGAAAACTACGGGATCTCTATGCCTTCAAGAACTCCTGCCTCTTAAAATCTTCTAGTCTTGCCTTCTAGTTAGAAGCTGCAGTTAGGAATCAGGTGACCACCTGTTTTCAAATTCACTTCTCTCATTTTCTTAAAACTTAAAACTCTGGATATTCTCAAGCCAGGCACTTCTTTTTCTTCGTACTGTGAGTTTAGTATAGGAGAATGGTAAAGAAAAATCATGATGCTTAACAGCAATGAAATAACAAAATGTATGGGGATTTGGTTGTCCTGAATTTTATTTTTCATCTTATTTTATCTTATTTCCTGAGACTGTGTATTTAAAAATTAAACTGCTAGGTCCCACCTCAAAATTACAAAATTTGGATTTTTTATAATGTTCAGGCCCAAAAACTTTTATCATTTTCAACTGTCTTTTTTGTTTGTTTAGTTTTTGGCCCACACCCTGGCTCTCTACTCAGGAAGCACTCTTGGAAGGCTTGGGAGATCTTATGGGATGCCAGGGACGAAACCAGGGTAGGCAATGTACAAGGCAAATGCCTCCACACTGTACTATGACTCTGGCCCCCATCTTCAAACTTGTTAATTTCCTTATGAAATTTGAAGCTAGAGGAGAAAACTAAATGTGAATGACTCGATTATTTTGAGAGTTGGGATGAAAAGTAGAAAGTCCATGCTTGATCTCAGCCTGGTAAAATTGTTCACACCTTTAGAAACTTCCTAGATAGAAGAGAGAGTCCTGCTACAGGATTCTAAGGGGGTTCTATTTTGATTATCGAAATGTTGAAAAGCACTCTGTGGAATTTGTTCTTTTGTCTAGTTTCCCTTCCAAGAGTGCTCTAGAGTCCTGTGACTCCACTATGTTGCTCTAACTGCCTGCATATTATCTCAACTAAAAGGTTTAGGTATGAACAAAAGGAGAGTAGAGACACCTTAGAGCACTCACCTGTTTGTTCTGCATGAGACATCCGGCTTTTCACTGTGTTATTATGTTTTCTACCACATAATTTGCCCGATAATACAAATGAGCTCATGTCAAAATTGTCCAGGTAATTACGGGGTCCAAGGAGGTAATCTGTGAGTCATGGGACCTAATCCTGATCTTTCATTCCTATTTTTATCATCTTCTCTCTATGCTATTTTCTTAACACAAAATATTACACAATCATTTTGAGATATTTGGAAATACAGATAAGAAAATAATTTTCATCCACCATCCCACCACATAATCCTTTAATCTCACTACTCAAGAATCGTCTGCATTGACCTAATCAGGTGTCAGGTGGAATAATATATACAAAATTACTCTCCCATATAATTATTTTAGCAAGCGGTACAAAAAAGTTCTTATGTCCATTATTTTCTTGTCTCTGTTGTCTGCTTCTTCCACAAAATAGGGTGAACATTTTTCTCTTATGAGATAGTCTTTACCTTTATTCTTTGACCTGCAGGGAGAATTTATGTAATGAATTTGATCGGGAACCATTTTTAAAGTGACTAGTTTAGGGACCAGAGAGATAGCACAGAGGTAGGGCTTTTGCCCTGCATGTAGCCAACCTGGGACAAACCTGGGTTTGATTCCCCAGCATCCCATATGATCCCCTGAGCCTGCCAGGAGCGATTTCTGAGCTCAGAGCCAGGAGTAACCAACCCCTGATAGGCATGGCTAAGTGTGGCCCCAAAACCAAAAGTAAGTAAATAAATAAATAAATAAATAAAGTGATTAGTGCATTTAGTCTAGCTCTGGGCAGCTATTACCTCTATTGAAAATACCTTCCTCATCCCAAAAGGAAACCCTATAGCTTGAAGACCCTCCTCCCTACAACTACCCATCAACTTTTTTTTTTTTTTTTTGCTTTTTGAGCCACACACTGTGACACTCAGGGGTTACTCCTGGCTATGCACTCAGAAATCTCTCCTGGCTTGGGGGAACTTATGTGATGCTGGGAAGTCAAACCTAGGTCTGTCCTAGATCGGCAGTGTGCAAGGCAAATGCCCTACCACTGTGCTATCATTCCAGCCCCTACCAGTCAAATTTCTATCTCTGTGTATCCCCCAGGAGTCCCTTATTTTGAATTTCTTTCTACTTAGAGTCCTACTCACTGTGACTTTTGAGACCTTCATCATATGGGCCTCATATGCTGTGTGTTTTGAGTGGAGGCTCCATTAGAGCATGAATGGACGCTACCATGTTTTTTTCTCACTAAACCCATCCCATCCCATACCCCAATTCTGTAGGCCACTGATGTTGGGATTGCTTCCACATTTTGGCTTCTGTGAACAGTACCACTGTAGGGGTTCAATTATTTGAGTCCCTGTTTTCAATTCTCTGGGTATATATTTGTAGTAGAATTGTTGGACTGTAAAGTGAATCTAGGTAAAAAGCCTACATAAAGGTATTCCCTTAACTTCTGCTTGCTAGTAACCTCTTTCTTTGAGGTGTAAAAGCCCTCTGGATAGTAACTTTTGTATCTGACTTGACCTTCTGCCTCCTAGATTTGGGAGTTAGTTTGAATTAAGAATAAAGTCTAGTTTGTGGGTTGGGAGAGAGGGTATGTGGCAGAGAGAGGCCTTGAGGCAGAAAGGCCATGAGAAAAAATAGCAAACTGAGATAAATCTTTTGACTGGCTTGATATTATTTCTTTTCCACTACCCTGCTTTATCAGACCTGTCCACCTAAGGGGTTAGAAACAGGATACCTGGGGTGGTCTCACCAACTCTTGGATATATTTTTATTTTATAATGGGCCCTAAGTTAATTCTGTATTTAACTTCTTGGAAAACAGTCAAACTGACTTTACTGCACAAGGATTGAACGACCTTCTATTCCCAGCAGGCAATAGCTAAACAGTCTGTTCACTACAACCTTCATCCAAAGGACCTATTTTGTTTTCCCTTATGCCACCCTCCTGGGCACGAAGGAGAGTTTCATTGTGACATTTTCCTTCCAAATACATGTTCTGTGTCTTTGCACATCATTTCTTTAGTAAATACACTCAGGATAGACTGGAGATGTCTTAACCTATCATTTCATGGTGAACTATGGTGCCACAAATATTGTCACAAATATTATGATCTTCACACAAATTTGGTACCATATTTCTAACATGGATCACTGAAAATAGGCAGAGGGTTCAGGGTGAGGAGAGCACTTGCCCCCTGCACCCAAGAAGTTGCCCCTGAGTCCTCCAGAATTGATTCCTTAGCCTAACGTCAGGAGGAAGCGCTGATCAGTGCAGGGAGTGGCCCCAAAACAGATAAACAACAACAACAAAAAAAAAAGTAGAGCAGGGGGAAAAAAAAGAACTAAGTCTTTGACATAAATAATGTTCCAGAAATATTGATACAATTTATTCCTCCTATCACAATTATTACCTACTTTTTTGTAAGCCACTTGCTCTTTCCAAAATATATAGAGTTTCTTTGTTTTAAAATAAAACTACTAGGGGTCTCAAATATACATGATAAAGTGCATGCCTACCATGTGAGGACCAAGGCTTACGGAGCCCTCTGCACTGCATGGCCCACCTACCCATCCATGTGTGGCCACACAATAAATAAAATTAAATTACCTATATTGGAGGCCAAAGCAATAGCACAGAAGTTCGTGTGTTTGCCTTGCACTTGGCTGACCTGGGTTTGATCCCTGGCATCCATATGGTCCTCCAAGTCTTCCAGGAATGATTTCTGAGCATAGAGCCAGGAGTAACTGAAGTGCCTCTGAATGTGGTTCAAACTCCCCTCCTCCCCCCAAAAAAAGACCTGATTTAGTATGATATCACTTATATGTTGTATTAAGAATAACTGTATGAGGCTGGAAAGATAGCATGGAGGTAAGGCGTTTGCCTTTCATGCAGAAGGTTGGTGGTTCAAATCCTGGCATCTCATATGGTCCCCTGAGCCTGCTAGGAGTGATTTCTGAGCATAGAGTCAGGAGTAACTCCTGAGCGCTGCCAGGTGTGACCCCCCCAAAAAACAACAACAACAACAACAACAACAAAGAATAACTGTATGAGAACTGCAATAGTTTAAATGGGGGTTGTTGAGATAACTCTAGATTCCAGAGTATAGCAAGAAAAAGGAAAGAAATTGAATGGAGGAGATGAAAGACAAATACGAAAGGATAGGGGACAGAAGCCAAGGGTCTCAGGTGCATTGGTTAAGGAGTTAAAAAAGGACAGAACTGGGGCCGGGAAGGTGGCGCTAGAGATAAGGTGTCTGCCTTGTAAGCGCTACCAAGGAACGGACCGCGGTTCGATCCCCCGGCGTCCCATATGGTCCCCCCAAGCCAGGGGCGATTTCTGAGCACATAGCCAGGAGTAACCCCTGAGCATCAAACGGGTGTGGCCCAAAAACCAAAAAAAAAAAAAAAAAAAAAAAAAAAAAGGACAGAACTAAACCCCCCAAGCCAGAGTCAACAACAATAAAATCATAAAAGCCAAACTCTAACAACCAAAATAAAAATGGGTTTGTGATACTGACAGGCTGGAGCAGGGGGTGATGACATAGAATGGACTCTAGAAACATTGGTGGAGAGAGGTTGACATTGGGGGTGGGATTGGTCCTGAAACATTGTATGTCTAAAACCCAACTATGAATAACTCTATAAATCACAATGGCTTAAATGAAAAAAAAAATTAATGACCTGTCTTAAAACCGACTGGTGTAGAACTTACATTTATCTTGGTCATATATTTTCACATCTGGGTTCGGCATCATCTCTTCCCTCTTGGTTATATCAGAGCAGACAACAGGCACTGGATTTTCCACACACCCTTTAGCTCAGACATGGCCAACTCTTAGTGCCAACTGTGCAAGTTCCATAACTTGGATCTGAATAGCTACTACTGATGTGATTCAATCCTGGAACAAGTCACTTGGACATGCAGGCTCCTCCTCTCCACAAAGTGCTGTGAATCTGTATGGACACAGTCTGCCCTTCTCTACAATGCATGGACATTAGTGCTGGGCTTTTTTGTCCTTTGGTGAAATCACTGATGGTTTCTGTCCCAGCTCCACAGGGCCAGGGAACCATCAGGGAGCTGAAACTTGGCGACCTTCTCAGCAAACTGCTGCCACTTCAAAGTTCTAGACACAAGGAATAACTGGGAAAAAAAAAAAAAAGTATTCTATGGGCAACAATAATAACCATCTGAATTGCTTAGAGAACTTTAGGGCTTTCCCCACCCCTTAATTTATAGAATATTATAAATAAATTTCCCAGAAAAATCTGCTGATACCTATTTTTTTCTTTTTTTTTTCCTTTCTTTTTTTTGTTTTTTTTTTGTTTTTGGGTCACACCCGGCAACGCTCAGGGGGGTTCCTCCTGGCTCTAAGCTCAGAAATCGCTCCTGGCAGGGACCATATGGGATGCCGGAATTCGAACCACCGTCCTTCTGCATGCAAGGCAAATGCCCTACCTCCATGCTATCTCTCCAGCCCCGGCTGATATCTATTTTTTTATTTGTTTATATATTTGGGTCCTACAAGGATTTACTCCTGGTTCTGAACTCAGGGATCACTCCTGGCAGGTTTGGGAACCAGATGGGGTACTGAGAATTGAACCCAGGTTGGCTTGTGAAGTGTCCTATATGCTGTCCCATCGCTATAGCCTCTCATGATATCTGCTACAGAGAAACCTAATACCTCTGTGTGCATAAATCTTGCTATTTCAACATTACCAGTTTCCCTTTGTTTGGGATTGGCTTTTGTGTATTTAGGGAATGGTTTAACACCTTGGTAGGGCAAGCATCTATCCCGACTTTTCAAGGAAAGGCTTGTGGCCATCTAAAGAGTGGGCAAAGGGGTGGGAGAGAGATGCTTGAGAAACTTTCAAATAACTCCTCCATTATAGATTGGGACTAAGTGGGAGATATTAGTGAGGAAACTTTTCATTTCAAGGTTTAACCATGATTGTTAATGATTATAATGACTCTGTTTTTGGAGGCAGAGTGAGAACACAAAATGATTTATGACTCATGGCCCTAAAATACTTCCTGGCTTGGGGAAATGTCCTCCCTGGTCCACTGCAGAAAGGGAGGGGAGTGAGAATACCAAATGGAGCTAAAAGATGAAACTATTGACCAATACCCAACTGATCATGCCCAATATGAGAATATTGATCAACACCCCCCAAATCCTGGGGCTTACTAATTCATGTTTTGGCTGCTGTTGGAAACTTCTCTTTCAATTAACATTGAAACAAATGAGACTTGTCATTCTTTGCATTTTATTGGATTAACTAGTTCAAATTTTGAGCATTTTTGCTCTTACTATGGATTTGGATCTTGGACTTAAAGTTCCTTAAGCTTTTGTTTTTGTTTTTGTTTTTCTTGGGGGGGGAGATTGTTTGTTTTGGGGTCACACCCAGCAGTGCTCAGGGGTTACTCCTGGCTCTGCATTCACAAGTCATTCCTGGCAGGTTCAGGGGACCATATGGGATGCCTGGATTCAAACCACTGTTCATCCTGGGTCAGCTGCCTGCAAGGCAAATGCCCTACCACTGCTCTCTCTCTCTCCAGCCCCAGTTCCTTAAGCTTTTGCTCAAACTATTTAGATTTTTATAGATAAACATATTTGAAAAAAGGTGCACATGCTTTGGATGTGTCTATTCATGTACTGTAAAAAAAAATAAAATAGGCTGGAAAGTTCTAAAGTTCTCCTCTGACCTAGTGGACAGGAGTGTATGTGTGTGTGTGTGTCGATATCTGCGTCCACACATGTCTGTTTCTGTATGTACATGTGCCATTGCATATGTGTGAGTCTGTGTGTTTCTCTGTGTGCCTCTGTGTGAGTCTCTGTGCTTGTGTCATGAATGTGAGTCTGTGTGTCCGTGTGTGTTTCTATGTCTTTGTGTGTGAACCTGTTGTTTCTTGTGTGTCTGTGTGTGTGTATGCATATGAGCCTGTTTCTGTTGTGCATGTGTCTATGTGTGTCTGCGTCTCCTCCCCTCCTCTTGTTCTCTTTATTCTGATAAAATCCTTCACATTTTGGTGCAATACTCCACCTTGAGGTTTCTGACTCCAGGGATAAGGGTGCACCCCTTATACCAACCCCTTTGAGCTCACCAGGATAAGAGTGCAGCCCCTTCCACCTGCCCCCTTCCCGTGAACTCAATCCATGGCATACTCCCATGCCCTGCCTTAAATCTTTATGGCGTTACCCTGAGACATAATCACACACACACACACACACACACACACACACACACACACACACACCACAGCTTCTTAACAGCAGAGTCAGAGCTGGCAATGGGCAGATCAAGCCAATGCCCAGGTGCCAGTTGTAGGGACAAGCCGGCTCCCCAGGAATGGGATTTGAGGCTCCCTGTTCCAATGCTCCTTGCTCCTGTGACTCTTCTCCTGGGCTCTGGAGAGAGCACATCGCCCTCCTTCCAACAAATAGGCCCCACTTCTACTTCCGGTAAACAGAACCTTTGATTCATACAGCAACTTGAAATAGGAATCTTGGGGCTGTTGCTGATTAAAACTATAAATAGAGAACGGATTTAAAATGCAAATGCAGTAAATATTTGTTGAAGAGCCCCTGTCTGAGGCATTGTTCGGAGCAATGAGTGAGGCTTGGGAATGAGGCATTTATTCTTTGCTCCCAAACATCTTAGTCATCGGATTACACTGAGGGCAATTCACTCAAAGCCAAGACTGGGCCAAGCTTGAGAAACACTCTCTCCAGACTGATCCAAATATTTCATGGCCTGGCCTGGTCTATATGTATGGAACTGTTTCTTCCAGCTTAGTGCAAGTGTGTCAAAGAAACACTTTCTTGCACTGATGTTACATCTTCTTAGATGTATTTGGGGAAGTGTGAAAGACTAATAACAGACTGTGTTTGAACTGAACTGATGTTAAATGATGCTTTGATTTAAAGAATGTGCTTCTTCTATTCACAATATCCAGAATCAGGAAATATCCCAAGTGCCCAAGAACAGATGAATGTGGCTAAAGAAACTGTGGTACATCTACACAATGGAATACTACGCAGCTATTAGGAAAAATGAAGTCATGAAATTTGCCTAAACATGAATGTATATAGAGAGTAGAGTATTATTCTGAGTAAATGAGTCAGAAGAATATGGATAGAGCTAGAATGATCTAATCATTTGTGGGAGATTAAAAATAGTAATACTGTAATAATGCTCAAAGAGAATGAAGATGGGAGGCAGGAAGATTGATCCATGGTAGAAAGCTTGTCACAAAGAGTGAGGAGTGTAGTTAGGGCAGAGAAAGGACCACTAGGACAATGGCAAGAACTGGACAAGAACTGGGGGCTGAAAGGAGATAAGGTGCTATGCGTGATACCCCTTCAGTAACCATATTGAAAACCAGTGTTTAAAAGGGGAAAAATGGAAGAGCAAGAAAGATAGAGAGAGTGAAGAAAATGTCTGCCCTAGAGGGGCTGAGGGAGACCAGAGGAGAGGATGGAAGGGAAACTGGGGACACTGGTAGTGGGAAATGTATTGGACATTATATGGCTGAAACTCAACCATGAGCAGCTTTAACCATGTCTCGTGGAAATTTAATATAAATTCCAAATAATAAAAAAGAGTGTGCTTCTTGCAATCATGGGAATTAAAGCACAAAGTTGGCTACAGAAGGGCAGTCAAGCCCAGCATCCCCCACTTTCCAAGGTGGAGGAAGAAGAGAGGAACAGGAATATTGTTGCAAGTAATCAACCATTGCCAGAGACACACCTCTTTGTTTCACAGACCCCCCATCTCACATGGAAGTCTCTGGATGCTGTGAGGAGGTAAGGGGCACACTTAATGTTTCCATCCATGAGACCCTTTTTCCAGAAGCATCACTCTCAGCATGGCTTACCCTGACCAGAACCTGAGAGTGCTAAGAACAGGTTGAAAGAGTGGGTGATCTCTGCACTAGAATAAACCCTGAGTGGAGTGGCGCCATTACAAAAATGTCAAAGATCCTTCTCTTGACAGGCTCCAAGTTGAAGAAACCATTCAGAGGTCATTAACTTCTTTTTTCCTGGTAGGGCGGATATTATATCCAAAATTCTCAGAATCTCCAAAAAGCTAAGGGCTCTTTTGTCAGCACTTTCCTGACTGGATGGGAAAAAAAAATAAAAAGAGAAAGAAAGAAAGAAAGGAAAGAGAAAGAAAGAAAGAAAGAAAGAAAGAAAGAAAGAAAGAAAGAAAGAAAGAAAGAAAGAAAGAAAGAAAGTAAGAAAGAAAGAAAGAGAGTAAGAAAGAAAGGAAGAAAGAAAGAAGAAAGAAAGAAAGAAAGAAAGAAAGAAAGAAAGAAAGAAAGAAAGAAAGAAAGAAAGAAAGAAAGAAGAAGAAAGAAAGAAAGAAAGAGAAAGAAGAGAAGGAGAAGGAAGGAAAGGAAGGAAGGAAGGAAGGAAGGAAGGAAGGAAGGAAGGAAGGAAGGAAGGAAGGAAGGAAGGAAGGAAGGAAGGACGGAAGGAAGGAAGGAAGGAAGGAAGGAAGGAAGGAAGGAATAACCCCTGGGCATCACCAAGTGTGGCCCAAAAACCAAAAAAAGAAAAGAAAAATTAAATAGCAGAGGCTCCAGCCACCCCAAACTCTTGGACTATGTATGTCTACTTTCAAGAGACCATTTTCTAGTGGTGGGAGGACAAGTACCTGCTTCACAACCAGCATTGCAGAGCAGAGGGGAAAGATGGTTTGGGTGTGGTTTGAAAATTTGAAAATGGTTGCCCTGTGTGATGTGAGCCCAGTGGAGGCTTCTTCTATTCACAAGAGCCAGAATCTGGAAACAACCCAAGGGCCCAAAAACATATCTAAAAATGAGAGTTAGGCTTGCTTGGCCAGAGAAGGAGTGTACAATGGTCAGGGCTCTTGACTGGCATGTGCTCCCACCCCGTTCCATCTACAGCACCCTGTATGGTCCCCTGAGCGATAAGCCAGGGGTAAGGTCTAAGCATCACTAGATGTGGTCCAAAAATAAAATGATAGGGCCTGAGCAATAGCAAAGCAGGTAGAGCATTTACCTTGCACATGGTCAACCCGAGTTCAATCCCTGGCATCCCATATAATCCCCCGTGCCTGCCAGGAGTAATTTTTGAGTGCAGAACCCGGAGTAACCTCTGAGTGCTGCCAGGTGTGGCCCCCTCCCCAATAATAGTCATCATTATCATAATAGTTTTAGAAAAAAATCCCTCTAGCTTCAAGGTGAATTTTAAAAGCTCAGGAGCATCCGATTTCTGGTTAGTACATGTTGAAGAGATGGTTCTATCAAAGAGAACCCACTTTGGGTGGCTCTCCATCCTTTCTCAGAACTTTGTCATTTCTCCATCAACGTTTCCTTGAGGCCCAGGAGGAAGGGCATGCTTCCTTCTTTCACAGCTCTGAGCAGAGATGCGTCACGCGAACCCCAGACACAGATAAAAGCTGACCCGCTCACCGATCCCCGTCAATCCATTAGCCTCTCTCTTTTATGAGCCAAGACGGAAAGCAAGAGCCTTCAGTCTGTTTCTGAAGGTTTTCCTTGCTTTGAAGTTGGGCTGGAAGAATAAAAGTGCTGTCTTCCAGGAGGAATGGGCTACAGAAATGTTGGGGGCGGTTGGGTGAGCGGGAAGTGGGGCACTTCATAAAGATGGTGTCAGAAAGGGGCTACATGCTGGTGACTCATGGTTTTAGGCTCTGTTTTTCCACTTGAATGCACTCCCTCTTCCAGAAGACAGCACCAAAAATATAGAATATAGAATATACATTATATAAATATACAGTGTGCCAATTTTCGACAGGCCATGGTGCGAGAGAGAAAATGTAAGAAGGTACCCAGAGTTTTTTCCAAGCCCAGTTAGTGACAAGTTCCCACACAGTGTTTTTAAAAAAAAATAAAATAAAATCAGTTCTCTTCCATTATCCAAAATGTCTTGCATGTACTTGGAGAATAAATGAGGCCATTTTCAAAATTACAGGCAAATAAAGAGCCCTAGTTTCTCATCGGAACTTGAATAGAGCCAGCTCCATAAAAGCTTTTAAATGTAGCCCCTGGCATCCTGCGAACATTGGCCCAGATCGAGCTACATGGGGGCAAGGCTATTTGAGCGCCTTATCTCCAGAGAGTTTGGCTGGTTTCAATGATCGGGAAGCTGATCATTAATGATTTGTTATGGCCAAGGTCACTCCGTCATCTATAAGCCGGGTCCATTTCTCTCTTCTGGAAAGTCTTGGAACTCTAGCCTTCAGTGCTAATATGAGTCAGCCTGGCTGGGACTTGATTTCAACAAGTGCGGTGTGTGAGTCATTGAAAATTATGTATCATTCATAAGCAGAAAACTTTTAAAATCCTGTTGCATCCCACCTACCCGTGACATTTTGATTCTCTATAGAGTGGGGGAAAAACAGTATACATTGTAATTTGCTGTCTATTTTTCAGGTAATTGATTTAATAAGTTGAATGAAATCGTGTGTCCCACCACTTTTTGCATAAGAGATGGAAAATTAAACTAACTTTCTGAGATGGCATCAAAGTTCAAATATGGTAATTGGAAAGTTGAGGGTTTTTTTTTTTTTCCTCTCAGTGTTTCAAAGCTTGGAAGATACATGATAAGTTTTTCTAACTCAGAAGAGGCTACTGCATTGATCAGAATAGTGTATATTTGTTTATAAATAGGGACCAAAATTAAGCCTGAAAGTTAGATGCAGATGATGATGATGATTGAAAGTGTACAAGCTATGCTTTGGTATATTTTGGAATTGGTTGTCTGTTTTTTCCGGTAATTGATGTAATAAGTTGAAATGAAATAGCATGGATGACCTGTACCACTGTATAGAAACCAACTGGTGGATTCTTATCATTTCATTATTTATTTATTATTGTGGAGCACACCCAGCTGTACTCAGGACTTACTCCAGGCTCTGTGCTCAGGGATCACTAGTGGCCAGACTCAGAGGGAGAGCAGGGTTATGGGGGACCAGGGATCAAACCTGGGTTGGCTCCATGCAAGTCCAGTGCTCTTCCTGCTGCCCTGTGTCTCTGGGTGTTTGGGGCTCTACTGGAGTAGGAAGGCCCCTTCATCCCTCCACAGGGAACATGTCCCCCCCAGTAGAGACCCAGAGTGGCTGGGGATATAGTTTCACACCATATTGTCTGTCTGTTCAGCAACTTCCAGCTTCTGTGTTGCAGAAACTCCTATCCAGGCTCGGTCTTGCAGGAGAAATACATTCACATCAAAATCGCAACAAAATCCTTCTCCTCATAACCTTGGGGCTAGAAGCCACAGCACAGCAGGTACTGAATTTGTCTTGCATGCAGCTGACCCAGGTTCAATCCCCACCCCTCATAGAGTCCCCCCAACCCTTGAGCTTTCAAGGAGTGAGCACAGAGCCAAGAGGAAGACAAAGCATGTTGCCGGGTTTAGCTTCAAGAAAAAACAAAGAGTAACAGAAATCACTTATATATTTGCTCTTCTGCTGAGGGGTGACATGGGGCTTTCCTGGCACTGGACCAGTCTGTGGTGTGGCTCCTCGGGCTGTGTGGGGAAGGGAACTCATAGGGGAGTGAAGGATCAGATAAGAAAGCTGAAGTCCTAGTCCTGGCAAGGAGGGAATGGGAAACCCATCAGAATCTGCCCTTCACCTGCTGTTGACCGATCATGATGTTTCTCAGACTGTGACTATGGGGGACCCTGGGTTAGTGTTTTTCTGAGACACTGAGAGGAGTTATTCTGGGGAGTGATTCTCAGGGACATTGGGGTGGCTTTTCACTTCTGGCATTGCAGTGGTCTTGGTGAGATGCCCTGTGACTGATATATCGCCCTGATGGGGCACTTAGTCTTGGTTTTCTTAAAGATAATTTATGACACTGGATTTGTTGTTGTTGTTGTTGTTGTTGTTGTTTTTAATATTGGGCCAGATAAGTTTGGAATCTCTTTTTTTTTTTTTTTTTTTTTGCTTTTGGGCCACACCCGGTAATGCTCAGGGGTTACTCCTGGCTTTTGCGCTCAGAAGTCGCTCCTGGCTTGGGGGACCATATGGGATGCCGGGGGATCGAACCCCGATCTGTCCTAGGCTAGCGCTGGCAAGGCAGACACCTTACCTCTAGCGCCACCACGCCAGCCCCAGAATCTCTTCAAACCCTTCTAGCTCACCAACACCAACCACTGTGGTTTCCAACCACCAGATGAACGTGATTGCTGAGAACACAGACACAGAATGACTCTGTCCAAGAAACCCTAAATGCATTCCCTCCCTGCCCTACCCCCAAATTCACTGGGCATCACTTCTATCCATTCACCCAGCTCAGAGCTTAGGTTTCTGCCTATTTGTATTCCTGCAGAACCAGAATTCTATTTGGGCCTCTAGAATCTTCCCTGTGCATCTTTGATTAGGAATAGAGTTTTAGTTTTAGCACTAGGTGCACCTTTTGCAAAAAAGAAAAAAAAATTACAACCTAATCATAAATCAAAGAACCCTAATAAAGCCCATCATGAACAGAGACTGTCACCCTTCGCTGGTCTCTGCTATACCCCAAAATATGACAGCACCAGCTCATACATCTGTGGCGAAGGGCCACCCAACTGAGAGGATTTATGATTTATTGTCAACAATGGTTTGCTTTCACTAAGTACTGGAGTTAAGTCCTCCTGAGAAAGGGGATTGTGTTCATGTATTCAGGATCTATAAAGAGGACACACACACCACACACACACACACACACACTTAAGGCCTAATTTGTGTTTTGGATGGTGGGCGGGGGCCTCTGTCCTGGGGTACTGCCAAGGGGGAGTGTTTCTAGCAAATATTGGTTAGGAAGAAAATCATATTCCCACCATTTTTGTTGTCTCTTTTCAAAGAATGCTCTTTGTGAAAATTACCATTTTTGACGAGGAGGCTATGAGAAGTGGATTCAGGTGGGAGTTTAACTGACAGTTCTGAATGCATCTGTTACCGGGGGAAATAAGATGCGGTCCCGTGGGGAGCTCGGAGTACCCAGAGGAGAGGGGAGAGAACCCAAATGGAGCCCAGGCCCTCAGAGTGAGAGCAGACAAGGGAAGTGGGCTGGTCAATCAAGGCTGTGGGAGGGACTAGGGGCTCCCTGCCCAGGGCACAAGGGACCCATACCCCAGCCCTGCCATCAGCCCTGTAGCCTCATCAGTGCTGTTATGGGGTGAAAGGGGATATGTGTAAGTAGTTCAGGTATGTGGTGAGAAGGTATGGGTTACTGTGGTGTGTGTGGACTACTGTATTATGTGTATGGACGTGTGATGTGTCTATATTGTGACCCAGACCAGGAGAGGAGCAGGGAAGGACAGCTGGGCCCTCTTCCAGCTAGATGGACCCTTTGTAGCGCCACAATGATGTTTGCACAGTCATGAACCAGGCACTGTTTAGAAAGGAAATTTGCATGTCCTATCATTTTCATTGTGTGTCCAAAACCACTGTTCTGCCTTACATTGCCCACTAAGGACCCCCCAACCGTTGAGCGGGTCCCCTTCCAGCTTCCCCTCACAGTCTTGAAGGATGGGCCACAGGAGGGACCAGCCAGAGGCCCTGTGATTGAGCAGAGCCTAAGCCCTCTGTCCTCACAGGATCTCTTCACCAGAGTTACAGCGGCTCGAAAACGTGCCTGCAGCTGGCTGCAAAGCCAGAATGAATCCCAGTGTGCCATGAGCCCGAAACACCAGCCCGGAGAACAGCACCCCCAGATCTGCAGGCTCAGAAGGTCTGCCCAGGGGTACATCTATCAGGGACTGCCAGAGGAGGCTCAGCAAAGGGAGACGTGAAGATGCCGGAAACTGGTCAAAGATGGGCTGGTGGCCCGGGCTCCTGGCAGGGGGCTGGGAGGTTCCAGGTGGGGGGGTGGTGGCATGATGTCTGACAGCTGTGTCGGGGACCAACAGGAAATGGAAAGACGTGATGAAGCAGCCAACACACAGCTTTAGGGCCAAGGCTTAGGTCTCCAGAGAGAGCAGTAATTGTGAAGCACATTGCATCTTTGGTTTCAGATGAGACACACACCACATACACACACACACACACACACACACACACACAGCCACATTGTCCCTTGTGGGGTTCAGCTCTGGAAGAGAGAACTGGGAAGGGGCTCACTGCCTGATGTACTCAATCACAACCCCCACCCCTTATTTCTTTGTTTTTGTTTTCTGGGTTTTTCAGGGGGATGGGTTTTTGTTTGTTTGTTTGCTGTTTTTGCTTTGGGGACCAAAGTGCAGCAGTATTATTCCTGGCTCTATGCTCAGGGAATTACTCCTGGCAGGCTCGAGGCACCCTAGGGGAATGAACCTGGGGTCGGTTGCGTGCAAGGCAAGTGCCCACCCAGCTGTCCTAAAGCTCCAGTCCTGATTCTGCATTTGTTATGAGGCCCAAACTATAGATGAATTGAGCTGAGCTGTTGTCCGTCCCTTTTATATTTTTTTATCACATCTCCTCTTCACACCCCTTTATGGTGGGGTTTAGACATTCCGGAGCACCCCTGAATATCTTCCTTTCATCAGTGCATGGCACCAGGGTCAAACCAGACATCAATCAACTCCCAAATTGGGGGCAAGAGCATTTCAATCAAAAATATCTTGATCAGAATAATTTCATATCATTTTTGAGATTCCCGTGTTTTCACGTTTATTTACAGCTGGTATTGGGGAGACTGTTGGGGACTGAACACTGTCATTTTCCACAGCTAGAGAGAGATGAGAGTCATTATTTTTTTCACCTTTTTAAGGCAGAGAGAGAGAGAGAGAGAGAGAGAGAGAGAGAGAGAGAGAGAGAGAAGGGTTGAGCCCTTTGAGAAGCATATCCTACATAAAGAAAAATTTCTCCTAAGATCATTCTTTCCTTTTTCTGTTCTTTGCTTCCTGGTTTTAATAACTGGTGTCTAGCTGACAGGTTCAGAGCTCAGATCTTTGGGGTACAGCTCCATGACCCCTTTTTTTTTAGCTTTGCTTGGAAGGTTTGCAGTGGATATTGTCCGTGTTTATGGACCACAGAGTCGTGTGGGAGAGAGCCGAGGCTTTAAGCTTCTTGATCTATTCTAATTCGTTTTAATTACTTCAGTTTTTCATCCATTTGTCCCCATTTGTGTCTCTCTCTCCTTTTTTTTTTTGAGCATATTAATCATAGTTATTTTTGATAGTGCTTTTGCTCACTCTAGTATCAAGATAATCAGAGTCTGCCGCTATTAATTCTTGCGTATCAGTGGCGCTTTCTGGTTTCTTCTGATGTCAGGCAAGTTTTATGAGATGCCTGCCATTGTGAGCCATATTGTGGGGATTTGGGGATTATGTTATCTTCATCTAAAACACGTCTTTTAATATAGTTTCTGATGACTTTTGTGTCAGCATGGTGACAAAAGCATTTCGCTTTGGGTAGTAGGAATATTTAACTCCTTATTTTGTCTTAGTCAAGATCCTTGGTCGTGGGTTTAGTTTTTAATCCTTTAGAAATATTGGAGTTGCTTTGATTTCTTGTCCTCCTCCCATCTAACACATGGCTGCAAATGTTCACAATAGCCCAGAAAGAGTGCAAAAGTGTTCTTGAAAAAAAATATTTCATTTTCTACCCATTCCGAGTCATTACGGACCCCAAATTGTTTTCATAGAAAAGCTGCCTGTTTCTCCAAAGTACATTTTGTGCCTCTAAATCCTTTTAGAAGAAAAGGAGGCTCATTTCTGCCGTGCCTCTGAGTCACCTCTGAAAAGTCGCCTCATCTTTTTGGGAGACACAATCATCTTCCTAGACCATTAGAAATTAGCTTGGTGGTAATTAGAGAATTAGTTAGAATGTCCAGTGACATGGTTAGGTTCTTTGCCTTTTCTTAATGGCCACATCATTTTCTTTTACAAATGTGCATGCCAAATGGTCTTTTGTGTCTCTGCTGTTTATCATTCTGGAACCCTAATTCTGCTTTTCTGCCTCTGTTTCCCCCTCTGGCCCCTTCTGTCTCCAGGGGCTTGTACTAGGGCTTTTTTGCTCTAAATTATTGCAGCTGTACTCAAAGGCACAAATTGATATCCCAAACCCCCCTTCATTTGCAACTCATTGACGGTACCCAGTGCATTTGGGATAAAAACCAAAAAGAAAATTGAAGCTTGTTTACCTTCTCTAGCTCTTTGCTAGTCTAGCATGTAATTCTCCGTTGATATTTTATCATATGGATAAAAATCATGCACACGAAATGAACCAGGAAAAAAAAAAAAAGTTATGCCTCACTGACAACCACCATTTCTACCTTCAGTTCACAATTCTTGGCAACAGCTTGATAATATAGAAAGACTAATAACAGAAACTGGAAATTAAATTGTTTTCATTACTAAGTTGCTTGAGGTCATTTAAGCAAAAGGAAAAAAATAGGCCCTCTCGCCTCTTGTACTATTTATCATTTTTTTTTAAATTAGATCTAATTTTATAAGATGCCTAAGATTAAAAGTTACACTTTAAAGAACTAGTGCTTAATAATTGGCTTGGCTTTTATAAATTGGAGAAAAATTAAAAAAAAAAAGAGCCTTCCTATTTTTACCCTTATTACCGCTAGCTTGTGAATCACAGAAAGAAATCAAAACACGCACGCACCAATCTAAGTCCCAGCGGTGATCTTTTTTTATTATTAATATTACCCAATTGATATTGATTTTTGAACTGCAGCTGCGGCCTGTAACCTGTTCGTTATTTGGTATTTATTAAATGTCAGCTGTGTTTATTAAAAGTCGTGCTTTGGGTTTGTTTCAAATATTATGTCTAGGACGGTGGCCGGGTTTAGAAAAAAAGAAAAGAATTTCTCCTTTCTGCTTCTTGGTGGCTCTGGTCACCCTCTTTGGTGGGACATGTAGGAGGGAGCTGGTGATGGAGAGGTGGTGGTTTGGGGGAGCACTTAAATCCGTGCCTTTCTATTACCTAGCAAAGAAAGAAAGAAAAAAAAAAAAAAAAAACAGGCCAAACGGGTGGGATACAAGGGACAGGGATTGTTGGCCCTGGGTTCGGCCAAGACATTCACTGGGCCAGCTCCAGGCTGCAGTGCGGGGTGGTCCAAAGTCCCCTACCCAGATGCAAAGCATCCCTGGCAGCGCGCGGGCGCATCTGCTGGGTTCCCAGCACCCGATGCCTTTCTGGTCCGGACTCAATCCTTGTCGGTACCGGCGGTTCCCAAGAGTTGGGATGAGTCTGCCAAGTTCAAGCCCTTGAGGGGGTTGGATCGTGTTTGGCTGCGCGCAGACGCCACCTGGACGGATGGATGGATGGATGGATGGATGGATGGATGGATGGATGGATGGATGGATCATGGATGGATGGATGGATGGATGGATGGATGGATGGATGGATGGATGGATAGATGATGGATGGATAAATGGATGATGGATGGATGGGTGGATGGATGGATGGATGGATAGATGATGGATGGATAAATGGATGATGGATGGATGGGTGGATGGATGGATGGATAGATGATGGATGGATAAATGGATGATGGATGGATGGGTGGATGGATGGATGGGTGGATGGATAGATGGATGGATTAATGGATGGATGAAGAAAGGAAGGGAGAGAAAGAGGGAGGGATGGAGGGAGGGAAGGATGATGGACGCCCGCTCCAGCCCTGCGGCCCAACAGCAGCACATCCTTCCCTCCGCCACCCCCTTATCCTGCACCCGCCGGCCACTATTGTTCGTGCGCCCCCAAAGCTGTCGCTTTGGATCCGGGTTGACGTCAGACCCGTGCCCCCCAGCTTCCCCTCCAAACGCTCCCCGGGACCCCGGTGACTCAGTGCGCACCGGCAGGCTTCGTGCGTCCCTCGCCCACACTGCCAGGGCTTGGGCTCCAAGGGGGGAGGGAGTTAGGGGGGCTCTGAAGGCAGCCGTCGGGTCCCTGCAAAGCCCGGGCATGGAGGGGTGTTCTGGGTGGAGAAATGGGGGGTTTGCAGCAGAGATTATTAATCAAATGGGTCTGTGCTGGGGGACGGTGGTGACTTGGGCGCAGGGGGTTGGGGGGTACCAGGACAACTCTCCCTCTTTAGATTCTTTCTCTTTCCTCTTCCCCACTCCCTCCCCACCCCACCTACCCCGGGGGAGCACTACTAAGGGGGTGCAAACACTGCTGGGTGGCATTTTGCTTGGTGGCTTTTGTATCTGGGGGGTGCAGGGAGCTGCTGCCAGGGTCTGGTGTGGGAATCTGCGTTCTGAATATTATTTGTAATCGTTCTAAAGTGCTTTTTCCTCCAGCCCAGCCTTTTAGGATACAGGGGAGAGAGAGAGAGAGAGAGAGAGAGAGAGAGAGAGAGAGAGAGAGAGAGAGAGAGAGAGAGAGAGAGAGAGAGAGAGAGAGAGAGAGAGAGAGAGAGAGAGAGAGAGTAGAGAGAGGAGAGAGACAGAAAACAGAGAAGAGACCAGAGGAGAGGAGAGGAGAGAGACAGAGAGAGAGGGGAGGAGAGAGAGAGAGAGAGGAGAGAGAGAGAGGAGAGAGAGAGAGAGAGAGAGAGAGAGAGAGGAGAGAGAGAGGAGAGAGAGGAGAGAGAGAGAGAGAGAGAGAGAGGAGAGAGAGAGAGAGAGAGAGAGGGCTTGCATTGTTTGCCTGGGGGAAATAAAAATTAAAAAAAAAAACTGACAGAAACTGAAAATGGGTTCTGCTCTCTGCTTTTCCACACTGGCTTGTT
Organism: Suncus etruscus; assembly: GCF_024139225.1. Lineage (NCBI taxonomy): Eukaryota > Metazoa > Chordata > Mammalia > Eulipotyphla > Soricidae > Suncus > Suncus etruscus. Next base: position 6,884,642 of record NC_064854.1, read on the forward strand.
CCCTTCCGTTCTCCAGTATACAGGTGGCTGCAAAAAAAAAAAAAAAAAAAAAAGGAAAGAAAGAAAGAAAAGACTATTATTGTCTGTGAGCTTTTTCACAAGGCAAGACAGAAGGTTTAATGCTTGATCCTGCCCCCCAAAACACTCTCCACCCTTTTGCTAGCACTCTACAAGCTGAGTCAGGTGGCGTTTGGGTCAGTGAACATCTAAGCAAAAATTCCCTAAGTCATGCTTCTTTGGTAGGGGGTGTCCATGAGATTGGGGTACATCTGGGGATACTTTTAGCTGACTCCTAGTCTACATTTAGAGATCACTTCCGGCAGGGACCATCAGTCCCAGTTCAGCCACATGTGAGGCTGCACCCAGCTATTGGATCAATGCAAAGTCCTGACGTGTGTGTGTGTGTGTGTGTGTGTGTGTGTGTGTGTGTGTGTGTGTGTGTGTGTGTGTGTGAGCTGCCATTTTCTTTCTCATTGCTCTGATTTTATGGTGAACATATTTTCAAACCCCTGAAAGGCCTTTTTTATTTATTTATTTTTATTTTTTATTTTGGTTTTGGTTTTTGGGTCACACCCGGCAGCGCTCAGGGGTTACTCCTGGCTCTATATTCAGAAATCGCTTCTGGGCCTGGAGAGATAGCACAGCGGCGGCGTTTGCCTTGCAAGCAGCCGATCCAGAACCAAAGGTGGTTGGTTCAAATCCCGGTGTCCCATATGGTCCCCCATGCCTGCCAGGAGCTATTTCTGAGCAGACAGCCAGGAGTAACCCCTGAGCAATGCCGGGTGTGGCCCAAAAACAAAAACAAAAACAAACAAACAAACAAAACAGAAATCACTCCTGGCAGGCTCGGGGGGGGGGGGGGGTCATATAGGATGCTGGGATTTGAACCACCGTCCTACATGCAAGGCAAAGGCCCTACATCCATGCTATCTCTCCTACCCTGAAAGGCCTTTTCAAAAAAAAAATATATATATATATATATATATACCCCAATTCCCTCCTCTCTCTCCAGTTATAAAAACCATTTCTCCTCAAATCCCAAAGCTTGGGACCCAAGCTGTAATTGGGAGATACCTGCTATTTGTTATTCCACTGTTGTTCCCTCTAATAGTAGCTCAACTGTTTTTCCGGTCCTGCGTGATCCTCATAATTTTCCATTTCGATGGCTGCAAACTCTTAGGCTGGATGATTATTATATCCCTTGCCTGGCCATTTCCCCACCATGGTACAGCCAGCAGACTTGAGATGACTCATTAAACAAATTGCCCTCCTGTGAGTCTTCCTGCCTGCACTCAGACACCCTCCCAGGCATCGAATATTCATTGGTGACCCTGTTCCTTGTCCCAAAAAAGAGGCTCCATGTAAAAATCTCCTTTGAGCAGCTCTGAGAGGGGCGGGGTGGTGCAGGGAGGTCCCGGAAGGGGGACCTAGCTCACCGGACAAGCCCAGGCCTGGTTCTGAGCTCCTGGCAGACACAATGAGGTTGCTGCCCTCTCCCAAAAAGGACTGTGTGAAGGAGTGGGTGCTTCTGTGCCCCCCAAGCCCTTCACTTCCTGTGCTCCCCATACCAGGTTCAGAGACAAAAGGGACCTGGTTTTTGGTTTTTTGTCCTTCTGGGACAAAAAGGACACAGTTTTATGGATGCTTCATTTCCATTACTTGGCTGTGGTCCTCAGACCCTCAGAGGCTCACATGGTCACAGTTTACAGCTGGGGAAACTGAGCATCAGAGAGAACTGAAGTAGCTTTTCTGCCATCATTCATCTCAAGGGACATGAATCTACACTATAACCTAGATTTTCTAGGTCCAAAACCCACATTCTCTACTGTTCACTGGTTTGTTTTGATTTTTTGTTGTTGTTTTTTGGGGGGGCGGGAACCACACCTAGCAGTGCTCAGGAGTTACTCCTGACTCTTGTGTTCAAATATTACTCCTGGCAGAGTTACGGGGGCATACTAGAAGCTGGGCTGTAACCCCAGCGGCCACAGGCAAGACAAATGCCCTCCTGCTGTGTTATTGCTCTGGACCCTGTTGGGATTTTTTTTTCTTCTGAAGGAGTCTAGAGGAACAGAAATGCTTTTGTTACCTTTTTTTTAATTTTCTGATTTATTCCTTTGATTTCCCTGTTCACTGATAGAGTCACACACACGGTTATCTGTGAAAGGATACCCTTGGCACAGCGGGGAAAACATTGTAATCACTCTCTTCTTCTAGGGACCTTTTTGCTTAAGAATATTTCACTTGCTGGGGCCGGAGAGATAGCATGGAGGTAAGGTGTTTGCCTTGCATGCAGAAGGTCGGTGGTTCAAATCCCGGCAACCCATATGGTCCCCTAAGCCTGCCAGGAGCGATTTCTGAGCGTAGAGCCAGGAAAAACCCCTGAGCGCTGCCGGGTATGACACAAAAACAAACAAACAAACAAAAGAATATTTCACTTGGGGCTGAAGCGATAGCAAAGCACAAGGGAGTTTACCTTGCATGCACCAGAGTGGATGGTGGTTTGAATCCCAGCATCCCATATGTTTCCCTGAGTCCAGAGCCAGGAGTATCCCCTGAGCACCACCGAGTGTGACCCAAAAGCAAAACAAAACAAAACAAAAGAATATTTCACTTAAGGGGGGGGGGGCAGAGAGATAGCACAGCTGTAGGGCGTTTGTCTTGCAAACAATCGACCTAGGACTGACCATGGTTCGATCCACGGCATCCCAAATGGTCCCCTGTGCCTACCAGAAGTGATTTTTGAATGCAGAGCCAGGAGTAACCAATCCGTGAGTGCTGCTGAGTGTGACCCCCTCCCCCCCCCAAAAAAAAGAATATTTCACTTAAGAGTATTTCTTGCATTTCTCTGGAGGCCAGCACCTTTTTCTGCATTTCCTCCATTGACATTGTCCATTTAGGACCTTAGTCTTTCGCTTGATTTATTGGCAGATGTTCAAGTAGCTTCATTCAAGATTAAGCTTCCATCATATTAATTTCTGCATTACTCCCAAATAGTAATTGTTTACTTTTAAATTTTGCTAATTTTCTTCTTTTTCTTTTGGGATCTGTGTCTAAGGGGAGCTGATGGTTTAAGACAGTGGGAGATCCTGGAGATCAAACATGAGATTTTCATGAGCAAAACATGAGTCCCAGTCCTTGAGATAATCTCTTAATTTTCACTTTTGGGGAGGGGGTTCAGGAGCTACACCCAGCAGTGTTCAGGGGTTATTCCTGGCTTTGCACTTAGGAATTACTCCTAGAAGGCCCAGAGGACAATATGGAATGCCGGGAATCAAACCTGGATCAGCCACATGCAAGGCAAATGCCCTCCCTGCTGTCCTATCGCTCTGGCCCCTCGATTTTCACTCTTTAAGTTTGGTACATGGGGCCAAAGAGATAATACAATGAGTAGGGTGCTTGCAGCTGTCCCCAACTCAGTCCAGCACACAATTCTGAGTGACCACTGAAGACAGAGCTAGAGGCAAGCCTTGAGTACAGTCTATCAAACCTGCACTCCCCAAAAATGCCCTCCCAGGGGTCAGAGCAGAGGCGCAAAGCAGTAAAGCATCTGCCTTGCATGCACTAACCTAGGATGGACCATGATTTCGTCCCCCGGTGTTCTATATGGTTCCCCAAGCCAGGAGCGATTTCTGAGCACATAGCCAGGAGTAACCCCTGAGTGTCACCCAGTGTGGCAAAACAAAACAAACCAAAAATGCCCTCCCAAAGAAAAAAGTGTTATAAAGTCTCTTAATCAAGAGTTTGGGGGCCAGAGTGATAACAAAACAGTAGGTCATTTGCCTTGCATTCGTCCAATGTGGACTGACCTAGGATTGATCCCCGGCATCCCATATGGTCCCTTAAACCTGCCAGGAGTGATTTCATAGCACAGAGCTAGGAGTAACCCCTGAGCACAGCTGGTTGTAACCCCCCCAAAAAAAGAGTTTGGGTGGCTAGTGGGGGGTGGTGATTACTGCAGCAGTAGTTGTTAGAAGTTGGAGATGACCATCCACATGTTGTAATACTTAGGTACCATGGTGTGCTGAGGGCTTCATATGTTCAAAGGCATAAATTCTACCAGAGTTCCATCCCTGGGCACTATCTGGGTTTCTTTATTGCTTCTATCTAAAATTAAAAAAAAAAAAACATTTTTCCCAAATATTGTTTTGTCAAATATCTTATTTCATATGCTAATCCATCTGATGTTCAATACAAAAGAAAACAAGAATCTGAAATGTGGGCCTGAAGCAATAGCACAGCGAGTAGGGCATTTACCTTGTATGTAGCCAACTAGGATTCTATCTCCGGCATCCCATAGCACCCTAAGCACCTCTAGAAGTAATTCCTGAGCACCACTGGGTGTGGCCAAAAAAACTAAAAAAAAAAATATAAAAATGTTGTTGGATTATTGGTCAACCAGTATTCATAGTCCACCCTAGAATGTGATCTGGTGATGGGATTATTAGGTTATTGAATTATTCCCTCCTTGGTATTCCTCTCCCATCTTCTAGTGTGGCCTGGTCTTTATCAATAAAAGCAGGAGTATGATAAAGACAAAGGCTCATTCTTCAGTCTGCTTCCACTAAGCTACTTTCCTTCTTAAGAGCAGAAGGCTTGTGTGGTGGGATTCCTGGCTTGAGTGCTGAATTTCCTGAACCCATTCTTCTACCTTTTCACTGTGTGGATTATTTCCTGCATCAACGGTTGCCTCCAGACCCAAGTCTCACCAGATCCTTGTTTTGGAGCCCTGGGTTCTGCTAGCAAAATGTTTTTCCATTTAGGAACAGGCCTTTGATAATAGCCCAGGTGTCACTGCACGTAACATGGATGTCTCCATTATAAAGGGATAGCACACTCCAGATGTGTCTACTGGCTTTCCTGGTGAAGTGCCTAATTTTCCCCAAGAAATAATTCAGCCAGAAGGCCCGTCCGTGGAAGTCAATCATAACCCCTGCGTGGATTACTGGCTATATATCTGACATGGCTGTGACATTATATATCTCTTTACTTTTATTTATTTGGCTTTACCTCCCTTGCTAAACTACAGATACTCGGCCTCAGTTATCCTGCAATCTTATAGAAATTTTCAGCACCAAGACTGCTAAATTCCCCGCTGGCTAGTATATTTGCAACTCAAAGGTTGAGCCGAGCCAGTTCCCAGCAACTTGCTTTTTCCTGCTCTCAGCTTCATGGTGCTCTACAATAGCTTCTGCCTTTCTTGAATTCTACTTTCCAGAGGCTGTGAACTTCTTGCAAACCAGAACACCTCCGTCTCATGTTTCGCCTTACCTCTAGCAGGGCTCTTTTCTCACCTACATAGGGTAGTTATTTGATATATAGATTCTAGGGTCCCGTACCATTGTGTTGTCCCTCCTAATGATCCTCTGCCCTTGGTTTCCCTGAAAATACTTTGCATACCAGAGTTGTGCTTAAAAATGTCATCAGCTGAAAAGTAAAGTTTGTCTCTCGTCTCATAGACGTAGGTCCCCATACAATGCATTTTGTGTGGTCTCAATTATTTCATATTTCATATTCGTCCGCTCGTGTACCCGTTTTCCTCTCGTGAAAGTACTATGACCCACGAGAATTGCTGAGACGCAACACGTCTACAGCACCCAGGAGCTTAGAATCCTGATCTCCAAGCATCTGGTCAGAAGCTCAAATCCCTGGTGTTCCATATACACCAAGTATTCTCCTCACAACCCTGCTCACTTGCGTTCAATACCTGTGCCAGCATTAATTTCAAGCTGTAAAGACACAGGTGACCACCATTTAAAAGAGCCTCAGATGAGCACCTCAACCAGGACTCGTGTGCCTCAGCAAAAAGTGCTCACCCTACCCAGCATGCATGCAAGCACTACAATAAGAGGAGCATGAGCCTCTGTGAGTACCACAGCTGAGTGGGCATTATAGGCTTCTCTGGTGTGTGAGTCCTGCCTAACCCACTGCTAACAATGTGGGAACCATGTGGGATCCCATCATGGATGCGACCCCTGGTCATAGCAACAACATCCAGAGCACAGATGAAGAGAAAAGGGAAGTATGGGAATCTAAGCACCTCCCCATTGTCTACCTGAAGCTGGCCTGGACATGTGACACTGGACAGACGTCCAGGGAGGAGCATTTAGCAGTTAGATCCGGTGTCTGCTGTCACCTCTCAGCCCACAGCATCCATACCCAGCTGTGGTAAATATTCTGAACAAGGCCTTGATAGTTCCCCGGTATCATATGTTTAATTACTCAGTCTTTTCTTCAGGGTTTTTTTTGGGGGGCACCACAGCCGGCTGCTCTCAGGAGTTACTCCTGGCTTTGCACTCAGAAATCTCTCCTGGTAGTCTCAGAGGACCATATGGAATGCCAGGGATCGAACCCGGGTCCTTCCTGGACTGTCAGCATGCAAAGCAAACGGCCTACCTCTATGCTATCACTCAGCACTCCCCCTTTTTTCTTGGTGACACCTTCTCATAGTATAAAGCCTGACATCCCCAGAGGGTTCCTTTCTAACCTTTTTTTTTAAATCCTATTAATTTCTTTTCCGTACCACCTGGATGAGCATGTAATTGTTCTAGGTTTATAACAATTTTATATCTGGCTTTTTAGAATCAAATAATATAGCATCTGGGAAACTATGCAATGGGTTGAGTACAACGATGGATCATAAAGAAAATATTTTTACCCTAGTTTGCAAACTTGTCTCATTGTATGTCCCCCTATCCCTTTGGCTGGTCTACCCCCCATCCCTGCACAGTGAGTTCTTCTACATATATATGTATATATATAATATCTTTATTTAAGCACCATGATTACAAGCATGTTTGTAGCTAGGTTTCAGTCATAAAAAGAACACCCCCTTTCACCAGTACAACCTTCCCACCACCAATGCCCTGCATCTCTCTCCTCCCCCGCCCCTGCCTGTATTCGAGACAGGATTCTATTTCTCTCACTCACTACCATTGTCATGATAGTTTTCGGTGTAGTTATTTCTCTAACTGCACTCACCACTCTTTGCGGAAAGCTTCATATCCTGGGCCAGTCCTTCCAGCCCTCATCTCTATTGTCTCTGGGTATTATTACAACATTGTATTTTCTTTTCCTTAAATCCCACAGATGAGTGAGACTATTCTGTGTCTGTCTCTCTCCCTCTCACTCAGCATAATAGTGTAGGAAAATGTCATGACTTCATTTTTTTCCTGATGGCTGCATAGTGTTCCATTGTGTAAATGTACCAGTTTCTTTAACCACTCATCTGTTGTCAGACAACTGGGTTGTTTTCAGATTCTGGCTATTGTAAATAGTGCTGCAATGAATATTGGTTATGCACAGTGAGTTCTGCATATGCTCCTTAGCAGCTTGGGAATCTGCCCTGGCCAGCACGATTCATCTCAGATAGAAAAATTGTTTCTAAGGGCCTCAGAGATAGCATGGAGATAGGGCGTTTGCTTTGCATGCAAAAGGACAGTGGTTCGAATCCCGGAATCCCAGATGGTCCCCCGAGTCTGCCAGGAGCGATTTCTGAGCAAAGAGCCAGAAGTAACCCCTTAGCACCACCGGGTGTGACCCAAAAAATCAAATTGAAAAAAAAAGAAAAAACAAAAATTGTTTCTAGGGGCTAGAGTGATAGCACAGCGGGTATGGCATTTGCCTTGCACATGACTGACCCGGGTTATATCCCCAGCATCCCATCTGGTCCCTGAGCCTACAGGAGTAATTTCTGAGCACAAAGCCAGGAATAACCCCTGAGCACCACCAGGTGTGACCCCTTTAATAAAAAGTTTCTTCTACCTCCTTCTGACCATTCTTCCTAATGACTTTTTAAATCTTAATTTGTGTCTTGGTTTGTTTGATAATTTTGGTTAAGATAATCCCTTACCACAGTGTTAATTAGGGTTTATGAAAAATGATCATCCCCCAAAGAGAAGAGAAAAGTCTTCTAGGAGGCCGGAGCAGTGGCACAGTGGTAAAGCAATTGCCTTGGATGCTGCTGACCTAGGACGGACCGCGATTTGATCCCCAGCATCCCCTATGGTTCCCCAAGCCAGGAGCAATTTCTGAGTGCATAGCCAGGAGTAACCCGTGAGTGTCACCAGGTGTGCCCCCAAAACAAACAAAAAAGACAAAAAGAAAAGTCTTCTAGGACTTAGCTGAGTCAATATTCATTGAATGTCTTTGTACTTTGCAGGATGTTTTTCATGGTTTTCACACACCTAGACCTAAGTTACTTCCTGAAGACTTTATACTTTTTGCTGTCATATTATGGAGATGCTAATATGGGTTATAGCTACACCATTGGTGTTAGGCATTTTCCCTAAATC